>NW_027106725.1:211417-227176 GCF_000696795.3 Halyomorpha halys
TGTTTTAAGGACTGTAATTCAAAAAATATGCAAGGCACAATGTAAAAAGGATTATTTAAAAATATTCTATCAATTGAAATTCCCTCCTTTATCATTTCACATACCATACTCTTTTGCTTAGCTTTTCAATTGTGTATATAAATACGAATATGACAAATTGTATAGATATATTCGTATTGATCAGAATATTGATTTTGCGTTTAATGTTTATTTAAAATAATATACAAAGGTAATATAATATAATAAAAAAATAAAATAAAATTCCCAAAGCGAAATAGAACAATGAAGGGCCTGGATGCCGATTAAGAATCCAAGTTAAAACCAGTAACACTGAACTTTCTCAATAACCAGCTTATTCAGTAAGATTTCTGATAGTTACCAGAAACCACTGGTTAATATTATTCAGTAAGATTTCTGATAGTTACCCGAAACCACAGGTTAATATTCAAATATTATTCATCAGTTTCATTTACTTGTAATTTGTTTTAATTACATTCGATTCTAATGTTAATTAATGCATTGCTTTACTTCATGTTTCTTAATTTTATACTATAAATTAAATGAAAAAAAAAAACTGAATAAATGGTATACATACACCTATTTGGAGGTTGTTTAGGGTGTCTAAATTTTTTTTTTACCTCTCATTCCTATTTCTCTTTGAAATTTAATTATTTTCTTAAAGTACCAATACATAGCCCTGGAATGCTAATTAAACAATAAATATTAATTAACAATTAAATAAACAACGTTCATGAAATTCTCAAGATTTTATCTCGGAAATTCATTCGTTCATTTATTTTTAATTGTTTACTTTGCTTAGGTTGTTTCGTTCGCCCTAAGAAGCAGTCTTTTTCTACAAGTGTCTGCTGTCAAAATTTTATTACAGATTCCGAATATGGTTCCTAACGTTGAGAAATTTTCAATTACATTTGAAAAAAGTTTATTGGAAAACTTATTGATAATCATCATCTCGACAACGGGTGGAGAAAGGCAGGTGAATTTGGTGGGAATGAACAATATTTTTGGTGAACAAATCCTCTTCAATTACATCCATTTCCTCTTGATATGCTCTCATCGTGTATAGAGATTGAAGATAAACAAGAAATTGAGGCAATGGAAATGAAACTATAGATAATAAAGGTATTATTATATTTTTCAATGAGAAAAGCCAATCTCCCATCTAATTATAGAAATAAAGGAACAAGATTTCTAAGAATTTATATCTAAACAAAAGTGTAAATAAAAATAAATATCTCGTACGAGCATCGAACAATTTCCACTTTGAATTTAAATTAATCCCAGTATGTTTCAACACAGTAATGTCTTATTATTTAGGATGGCAATACTTCTCTTGATTACATAATTCGTATGTAGGTAAGTGAATGGAAAAATCTGACTACTGACATAACAACCATGAAAACACAATAAACAGTTATTTTATCCGCTAGTAATGAGATTCGTTAATAATTTACATATATCAATACTAATAAGAGTTACTTATTTTTTAGCAATAAAATTATAGGTACTTTTGAGGAAGATATTTTAAAGATTAGCCATTTCTGCCTTATAAGGCTATTTCAAAAAAGATTTTTTATTTATTTTATTCAATACCAGATCGGCCAGGTGGGCCTTACATGGTTATTATAAGTTTTTTTTTTTAACAAATAGGGGAGTGTAGTATTGTGCAAATGACACCGCTAACTATTTACAACGTAATAAATATTGAAGGATTGTGAATAATAACGATGAATACTAAACAAAATATATATAATTAAAAAAATTAACTAAATAGATAAAAATAATAATTCTTAAGAAGATAGAAAAAAGTTAATAACAAAAGCAATGACATTTATAGATTTAATAAAATAAATAATGGGATAATAATACACTTGTAATGGGAAAATAAGGATTGAACCTAGCAAAAATTAATCAAAATTAAATAGGACTTTTTTAAAAACTGGTAAAAAAAATTTTGGCAAAATCAATGGTATAGAATTCTTAATCTCGGTCTATTTTGGTAAAAAAGTTAGCTGTAATATCCCAGGCATGTGTCAAAGTTACAAACTTGACAATGTAAATAAAAAAAAAAAAAAAATTACTTATTTAATCTACGTGTATCTAGACTAGGATATTACAGGAAAAAAAATAAATAAAAAACACATGGGCTCACAGATCATTTTACAGGGCTTAGTTTTTTTGTACTGGGATGTTAAAACTTGCACCTCATTTATATGTATTAATTAAATAAATAGATTAACACATCCTCATGGTATTTGAACAAAATGGCTTCAATATTTTATTTAGAAACTACTGTCAATAAATAAAAACCAAAAGCTCCATTCATCAGTAAATTATGATGCGGAATTTTCTTGCTTCAGGGTAACGAAAATGAAACTATTGGCTTGTGAAAGTTGTTTCTTTTCAGTAGATTTTTGAATTTATAAATCAATTAAAAGCCTGATAAAATCGTTGTCTTCTGATGTAGAACTTTTTAAAATCTGGTCTCACTATTGGTCGATCAACTCTAAATCACTTAGGACACAACAATACGTTGTTCTTGAAATCTAGTCTTTATTTAAAAAAAAAAAAATGTTTTTACTAGCATAATACTGCATTTTAAAATAAAACTCAGAACGATTTAATTTTTCCAGAAGATAGTAAATTCATCGCTTCCACATCAACTGTAGGGAGAGAAATACTTCATCCATGCTGCCCAAATTTATCGGGTTGCTACATTACACAGCATACTAATCAATCCGTGACTGGACAAATATAAGTTACATATTTTTACATGATATAATATAATACATAATAAATAAAAGTACGACGAATGGATCACCTATACCACCAACACATAATAGCTAAATTAATAATTAAATAGAAACTAACACGCATTATGGCAATAGGAAGAAGACCTGACCCTTCATTTTCAAAAAGGGATCTTCTAGAAGAGTTGTCACACTTAAAAATAATTTACTTAAAAGGACTTAACAAAAGAAAGAAGAGAAATACTTTATTCGTTCATGCTGCCCAAATACATCGGGTTGCTACATTACACTGCATACTAATCAATCCGTGACTGGTCAAATATAAGTTACATATTTTTACATGATATAATATAATACATAGATAACATTTTTTTTTTCTTCCACAGTTTTCTTTTACAATTAATACCAGTCTACAAATTAACTACAAGTTTTTCGATTTATTCCTTTTCTTTTTCTTTCCCTTCCATTTCACAACCCCTATTTCATTTGATCAACAAATTCCCCTATATAACAAATATTAAAATATTTAAAATAATAATAAATACGATTAGTGCCCAAGTATTTTTCACGGATAAGTGTTTACTCAAATTTAATCTGACCTCTCAAGTATTAGATTTCTTTTAACGTAAGAATCAATTCGCATTAGCGTGTAACAACTAAAAAATCTAAAACGTATAACTGTTTACTAATCAGAAAAAAAAAGGAAAACATACTCTTTATTATGTCAAACAAAATATGGGAAAAAGAAATGAGGGCGTCATGTATAGTGGCCATTTATGATTATTAAATATAATTACTTTTATAATTTGATTTTTCTTGGAAACTGTTTATGTGAGCGATAAATTTTAAGCAGTATAAATCGCCTTGATATATATGTCGCACTGCAGTAATAGTCAAGCTATTCGCATTGGCAAGAGTATACTAAGCCGTAGATCACAAATCTAGTTCACGTAAATCAATATTCAGGAGTGGATGAAACAATTGTTGTTTCATTCTTTGTTTGTTAGACCCTAATAGGTTAAGATTTCAGGCACTTATTAACAAAAAGGTTTCAAGTAAAATCAAATAAAGGTGTAAAGACAGTTGAAGATGTAACATAGGGTCCAGGTTTTTAGTATTTTGTTGATAGGTTTGTTTGGAGGATTTTAAGAACTTATTTATTTTTTATCATTTCATTATTGGATTATTTTTAGGAAATGATCGATTGTATAAACGACCAATTTCCACTTACCACTCGCTTATCGATTTCCCGAAGGGTCGTCACTGACATTCCAATAGGTATATGAACCTCAAGAATACATTTCTTATAGATCTGTCAGCGCAGTATACGATGATTTTGTCCTTATTTATTGTTATTTACAACTGTATACATATATACACATCAAGTAAATTTGCTGGTTGTTGCTAAATAAATAAATAAATAAATAAAGTAAATTTGCTGGTTGTTGCTAAGTAAAATTGCTGGTTGTCAAGTAAAATTGCTGGTAAATTGGTATCTGGTTCTGGCCAAATCGGCAACATAGGACATTGAGGTCCTGATGGATGATTTGATTTGTCATTAAGGATTTTGGTCTGTAAGGATTGGATTCGAGAGGAATTAGATGGTTTAGTTTGTCCTATTTTAAATAGGCTTAACAACAAAGTAGATTTGGTGAAAGTAGATAAACCAGCTGGTACAATTCTGATTTAAAACTGTATTGTATATATTAAAAATGTAAGAACGATAATAATAAATATACTTCATGCAATTTTTCAATTTCAGACGCTTTTTAAATATTCCTCGATTAAATTATCTTAAAGTCTCCTCTTTCTGTTTTAAACTGATATTTCAAAAGTGATATAGGACCGTCGCTCCCTGGGGGTCTTAGCGGGGCGGGTCCGGCGGGGAAGGATTGCCTTTTCTTTTTGTGTTATGATCTCCTCTTGTGAGATCGTGACATGTGGTACGGGACATCGACCAACCTACTCGCTATAATTTTCTGTTTAAAAAGTCAGATAAATAAAGCACTTGATAAATAATTTAAATATTCCCAATTGAAAATGTAGATTTTAAATAGCTATGAATTTTTTTTTAATTTACTTATTGTCAATTACAACTATATTTACATAAAAGTACATCTAGTAAATTTGATGTTAGAGTATAATGTATGATACAGGCTTGTAGAGAAACTATCCATTGGTAGCACTCTGATAGAATTTTTAAACTAGAAGGTCTCAGGCCCATCTTCTTTTCAGGCATCCAGGAATGTCAGGAATGGAAGAGTAAGCAAAGTTAGAAAATAGTGGATTTGGGTGGTTAGGAAGTTTATAATGGACTAGTTCGGGCTAGATCGGCTACATATGGAACATTAAAGTCTTTATGGATGATTTTATTTGTGACAAAGTAAGAAACATTGAGGATTTTACGAAGCATTTTGGATTTTAAGAAGTGGATGCGAGAAGAATTCGAAGATTTAGTGAAGCCCCAAAGTTCAACTCGGTATGTCCGGATCGACCATATTATAGTCATGTAGATCAGTTTTTGTTAATAGATTGGAGGTTTAGACTGTTGGTCTTGTAAGTGTTGTAATAGACGGAATCGATCTGTCTTTTCTCTCTCGGGTAGCGATAATATAAATTTGAATCGTCATTTTTTTTTTCTCTCTTTTGTTATAATTTTTTTGTTCACAATTTTTTTATTATATCTTTATCAACATTCACAACTGTAAATAGTAATACGTCGAGTAAATTTGGGGTAAGATCATAATGGCATGATACAGGTATGCAGAGAAACTACCCCCATTTTTTTCACATTGTTATTACACTAAAAATCTAAACAACACATGAAAATTTCAATCGGACGTGAATGGAAAAAAATCATATTATGGTGGTATGACATCGCTCAGATAAAATATATGATATATATTTATATATATTTTTTATTTTGTCAAATCCCTAAAAATAAAATACACTTACAATATTGAATCCTTAAGAGTCAGAGCCATCAATATACTCTTTGTAACATAAACAACAATTTTATGCGATAACGTATCTAAGGATTGAGTCTTAGATGTGGCGAAGTACATAGTGCGCTCTCCTGTTTACTAAGTTAGTTGTTAATGTATAAAGTATAAATTTTGAATCTATTTGAACTATAAGGTATTTACGTCTAATTTTTTCATATATTTTGTCAGGTCACCATAAAAATGTACCATTTAGGATTATGGGAGTATCACAATTTTTTATTTTAATTCATTAGTATTTTTTTTATCGCTCCTGTAACATATCTTACATAATGCTTATATTAGCATATAAATATTTTAAATTTACAATAGTCAAATATTGATTTCAAACTCTATTTCATTCTTCTGAATTTTTGTATATTAGATATATTACTATTTAGTACAAGAGCCCAAGAGAAGAGAAAAGGTAGTTATTTCACCCTAATTTTTGATTACTTAATTGAAACCTATGTATAATTACTAGTCAAAATTGATGAGTCTGCCAAGTATACTTGGTTACTATATTGTATACTGTTTTATACTTGGTTACCTATAGGTAGGGGGAATAAAAATAATAGGAAGGGGGAATATTTCAAAACGTTAAAAATAATTAATTCTTTATTCGGAGCTCTATACCTTTTAAACTACTAACAATAATAGAAAATCTAAGAGAGCATCATTTAAAGTAGAGTAAATGTGCTAAAATGTAAGCCCTAATGGAGCTATTTACGTTCAATAGTTCTCGAGAAATAGCTTTTTAAAAAGCGACATTTCATAAAAATGTTGTATGGAACGCACTGAAAGACCAGTAGTTAGTGAATTTATTTTTAAAAATCTATATCTCAAAAACCATTTGACGTACAGACGTCTGTTACTACTCAAATTAAATCTAGTTAATTGGGCTATGAAGTAGTTTATTTTCGTAGGAGTAGTAATTTTCATGAAATTTGCTAAAATAAATTTATTTATAGTTGTTCGGACAAATTTTCATTTGCCAAATTTATATGTGAATATCATAAAAACTAATACCCCTACGAACATAAGTAATTTTAATAAACTACTTTAGAGTAAGTTAAATTTCCTTTAGTTTGAGTGTTGGCTGACACATGTGCGTCTTTATGGGTCTAGAGATATATTTTTTTCAAAAATTCTACATTTTATACGAATAACTAGAAAATACCATTTTGTGAGTTTATTTTGTCAAATATCATAAAAAATACTACTCCTACAAAGATAAACATAATTAACTGTTTTATAGTCAATTTACGATCTTTAATTTGAGTACAGACAGACATCTGTACATCCAATGGTTTCTCAAATAAAGTTTTTCATAAATCAAACTTATTGTCCGAACAATTATAAATAAATTTATTTTAGCAAATATCATGAAAACTACAGCTCCTACGAAGGTAAAGGTTATAAACTATTTTATAGTACATTAAACTAGCTTTAATTTGAGTGCTAATCGACATATGTACGTCACAAAATTCGTGAGATATAGATTTCTCAAAATAAATTAACTAACTACTGATATTTCATTAGATTTTTATGAATTGTTGCTTTTAAAAGGCTATATCTCAAGAACTATTGGATGTAAATAGCTCTATTAGGGCTAATATTTCAGGAAATTTACTCTTCTTTAAATAATGTTCTTTTAGATTTTCTTGTGTTGTAGCTAGTTTTTAAGATATAGAGGTCCGAATGTACTGAAACTGCTGCCATTTTTTATTCCCCCTATCCATACTCGGCAGACTCATCAGTTTTGAGTAGTAATTATACATAGTTTTCATTAAAGTAATAAAAATTGGGGTGAAATAACTGCCTTTTAATCTTCCTGGCTCTTGTACTAATTCCTTTTTCTAGCTTTTTAAGATTTATTGATTTTTCAAGATTTTCTGGTTTATGAGAAAAAACTTCATCCAATAACCAAGTTATATTTTCATTGCTAATTACACAAAATTTAAAAATGTAAAAAAAGAACACAAAAATTACAATAAAAAAAGAGCATAAAAAATGGCAATAACAAAAGTGAAAAAGATCTTAAATAATTAGAATTCTAGAACTCAAGATTTAAACATTAAACATTTTATAAGAGCGTTGATGTTTACATTTCATTGTTGAAATAGATATATACATTTATTTATTATAATCTAAAAAATTCATAAGAATGAAAATCTTATGATGTGAATATATCCTTAACCAAGCATTAATGTACATACCTCCATAGGGAATTTTTTTTCTCTTAGTTTCAGATTCTCAGTTATTGTATTAGTAAACAATATGTTTATTGCTTACTAAAATCCTGTTTGGTGGCTTTGAAAATATTTGGGCCAAAAGCTACATTTAAAACTGATTGTTTTAAATTCTTTTTGACTAAAACAACGAAACACATATGAAATTATATTCAGCCAACTACTTTCTTTTTATAAAATGTTCAGGAAGCCCTGTCATAATTACAGAGTTTTAATCACGTCTGTGCAAAATGTACAAGACTGGATCAACACTAGAAATCTACAAGTTTTGGAAATTAGAAGTGTCATTTAGTTTTGGAGTTATACCTGTGGCCTGAAGTTTCAAATTGTACCTTCTGGCATTACACAGTATTTACATAGTATATACATACTTATAAAGATTACTCAATTTTCTTGTACATTTCGGATAATATGTCGGCTCTGAATCGCCGATTAAACAAATCAATCTTTTCAGATAGAATTTTATTTATCCTTGAGTGGAAGTCATCAAAAACATTTCCTAAACAAACGTAGTAGCTTACTAAAATGGCTATAAAACTCATGAACAAAGAGCCATAAATCAGATATTAACTAAGACAATTCAGTTAGAACAAAAACCCAAAAATATCATTTCTGAAAAAGAACATAACAATTGGCAATAAAAAAAGTGAAGAAGGTTTTGAATAATTAGAGTAATAATACTCAAGATTAAAACTTTCAACAACATTTTATGTGAATGTTAATGTTTACATTTCATTAATAAAGTTGTTAAAACATACATTAACAAACAATGAATAAATATAACTCTGTTTTATTGAACGATTAAAGAAGATAAGAAAACAATTATATTATGTTAACTATACTCTAAGCAACGCACATAGAACATACAACAGATTTAAAAATGCCATTTCTTTTTTCAGCAAAATGAATATTTGGGTTAATAATTAAACATGATTATCTCAATTATTACTTACTGCAGAATTCTGTACATTAGTTAGTTTTAAACCTAATTTATAAAATCAACTCTCTTTTCTTGGAGTTGTTTTTATTCCAGGCTTTGCTTTGGAGGTATTAAAATTTCGTGTTAAAGTTGGATAAATATGATCCATTTCATAGAAAATTCTAAAGTTATTACGTTCGCAGAAGTACTTGAGAAAGTTAGGAGGTTCTATAGGAGCTTAAAGAAATTTTAGGTGGTACAATTGTGTCCAAGTTACATCCCAAACTCCAAATATTAGGATTTTACGAAAGCTGTCCATCGAACTCTGTATGTTTAATGATACCAATACTTTTTAAATATCCTCGATTTTTTAATTTCATTTCTGATATTTTACTACGAGTAAAGAATTGCCTCCCAGAAATGTAACTATTTTTCTCCGTAAAGCATGTTTTTGTTTTTTTTCGTAACCTTCTTTATAATTAAATTTATAAAATACATACATACATATGCATAATAGAAATGAAAAATGTATACTAGCATACTACTGCCTAGGATTGCCTTGTGGCATTTTCTGGTTCATTGCAGGGTCAAATCAAGGTAGTCATAATCATGGAAGCCTTAATTATCTGACTTTTTAAACAGACAATTATAGCGAGAAACCCACTATTTTCTAACTTTGCTTCCTCTTCGATTCATGACAATCCTGGGTGCCTGAAAAGAAGATGGGCCTGAGACCTTATAGTTTAAAAATTCTATTAGAGTACTACCAATGTATAGTTTCTCTACAAGCCTGTATCATAACATTATACTCCAACATGAAATTTACTAGATGTACTTTTATGTATATATAGTTGTAATTGACAATAAGTAAATTTAAAAAAAATTCATAGGTAGATTTTCAATTAGCAATATTTAAATTATTTATCAAGTGATTTATTTATCTGACGTTATATAACAGAAAATTATAGCGAGTAGGTTGGTCGATGTACCGTACCACATATCAGAATCTCACAAGAGGAGATCATAACACAAAAAAAGGCAATCCTTCCCCGCCGGACCCGCACCGCTAAGATTCCCGGAGAACGACGGTCCTATATCACTTTCGAAATATTAGCTTAAACAGGAAGAGGAGACTTTAATATAGTGAAATCGAGCAATATTTAAAATGCGTCTGAAATTGAAAAGTGGCATGAAGTATATTTATTATTATTGTTCTTACATTTTTAAATTCAATTAAATTTTAAATCAGAATTGTGCCAGCTGGACCCTGTTTCATAATAAAGTACAAACTAAGACAATTAGTCTTGTCGATTTAACTTAATAAAATTACACTGGCTTGTACAATAGTTACGTGTGCTTTAGTACTTCTTAACTCCTGTAATATCACTAACAATCCTCCCTATTATGAAAAAATAAGTATTAGTGTAATTACCACGTTGTTTCTATACTTGTATTTTGAACTAATACTTTTAGCTTTTATTATGAAACAGGATGGGCCTGGGGGTTTATCTACTTCGTACAACCCCTCACGATAGCCGAGCGATCTAAACCGTAAAGCATTGAGTTTTGATTTATTATTTCGTTGTAAAAAAAACAAAACATTATTTTTGAGTAGAGAATTAGATTAAAGCTGTTAATTTGGTAATTTTATTATTACTCATCTTCCTTCGTTCTTCTTGGTTTTATGATTTATAACAAGTTGAACTCTAAATATTAAAATATATATAACCACATAGATAATATTTTAAAAAATGAATGAGAATAATTTTATTAATGTAATATGATTACACATGAACTGAAAAAGAGAGGTGCATTGCTGATATTTCACGTGAAAGAAAATACATCTATGACGTTATTAAAAAATCTTCATCTTTAATTATATTAACTATTTACGAAATAACAATTAATTCATATCTAAAATGTTATGAGATAGCCAGAAGAGTCCAAGATAAGAACCAGTTTATAAGCCGTATGCTCTGACATCTTCTGCACTTTCAGGTCCAACATGAAGGCTTTCCTGGCGCTCTTTCTCTTCGTAGCCGTAGCATCGGCTGCTGAACTCTATGGTAAGCTTAACAGTTATCATTCGTGACAATATAACTTTTTATTATTTTTTTTAGTTATTAATAAGCCGAATATTATTACATCTTTGATTATTATTTTGAAATAATTCTATTTAAAAAAAAAATGAATTAACATTTTTGGATCAAAATTATTATGTTTATTTCTTGTTAGGTATAATGATTCTGAAATACTCCATACATATCTTCTGTCTTTATAAAAAAACTGCAATATGAGCAAATAAAATGTCTAATTAGCCGGCATTTAGTGCAAATTGGCGAACGGTAATATCCAGGATCATCCTGGGAGGACCTTTGCCAGATCTAGAAAAATCGATCCAGTAGTCTTGTAGAAAAACTGGCCACAACGAATGGAAGAAATTTTTATTTTTTCGATTTTTGAATTATGCCCATTTTGAAATGCATATACATATGCAGAAAAGCTGGGAATTTGTGTATGATATACTTATTTATTCAGTTGCTATAGGCGAAAGTCAACTCTGTGGTTTCGAGAGCTCTCTTTGATCCACCCAGCCTCTAAAAAGAGAGTACCATTAATTGGGGATAAATCTGGTGATTAAAGGTGATGTTGAAAAAAAACAACACTTCCTTGTATAAATGCTGGTCAAAAAACAGTCCTTACTCACAGAGTACTAAACCCTTGATACTTCAGGAGTTGTAGCGATTCACCTTATTATTGTTATGTATAGGTTAAATAATTAAAATCAAAGTTTAATTTTTTTTATTATTATAAATTGGCGGGATATAGGTAAGACCAGTCATTATTTTGAATCAAATTTGGCTATGGTTATCCGTGGAACACCTCCGTGTTCTTAAACCTCTTTGGTGGAAATCGATTTTTTTTAAAATTTTGTATATTTTGAAATGCAAATACTCAAATTTGGATTTGAGTTAAACTTTTTTTTATATTTATTTTAAACAACTTTAATTAGGTTTTTTCTAGTAGGATCCGTTTTTTTTTTTTTTTTTTTGGTGGGTTTTGAGGATACAACTATATTTAGGCGACGTTTCGCAACTTTATTGTTTGCAGATTTAGAACAAATAATTTTTTCAAATAATTATTGTAAAACTACATTTACATAGTATAATTTAAGATTAATAACTATTATAATTAAAACATTACTTCATAGACAATTGTAAGTAATGCTTAGATTGTCATTTTTTAATTGTAATAGTTATTTATCTTAAATTATACTATGTACATGTAATTTTACAATAATTAGTTGAAGAAATTATTTGCTCTAAAAAACTATTTTTTTAATTGTATGGCATAACGATGCAAACGATAAAGTTGCGAAACGTCGCCTAAATATACAGTTGTATTATTAACAGATCCTCAAGACATACAACAATATATATCTAGAAGTCAAGAAACAAGTTATCAATAAATTATATATATGCTGCTTTCTTTTTCAGTTTAGATTAAAATGGTGGACATTCCTATTATTCTTAGCGTAAATCTAAGCATAGCGGGCCTGGTTATTTTGGAAATTCTGCTTTAAGGGAAAGTACAATTATGCAACCCCCTTCCCCTGCATACAACCCATAGAAACAATTTTTTCCTTATTCTCTATTTTTTTTAATCTTCAAGAAAACACGTGGATTGTCACTTTTTTTATTTTAATCTATGGTTTATTTCACTAAAAAAGTTAGTATGAACTTGATTTACAATAAGTTATGATATCTTTATAAATTGTAAAAAAAGATTTTTAAAATCGTTTTAATGATATTTATTATTTATTAACAATATTGCTACGGTTGATTAATTAAAAAATAAACCGTAGCAATATTGTTAATAAATAATATTGCTACGGTTGATTAATTAAAAAATAAACCAAAATTAGATCAATTTTAATTTCTATATTAATTCTTATTTTTGTCTTTTTTAGAAGTGAGACTTCTCGGTAACCACCTTGAAGATCTAGTGACTGAGACCCTTGAATATGTGAGATTTTTGTTGAAAAAACATGACCCCTACGTCCTACCTAACATGCCAGATCAGCACTTGCAAGACACGGACATTGAGTATGTTTTTGTTTTTGTTAATTATATGATTTCAATTTGCATAATATACCATGGAATTGAATTTTTTTTTTATTGAATTTTTTCGATTTCAGCTTTGTACTCTCCGCAAGTGACATGGGATTGTCTAATGCCGCTGGTTTCACAATTGATAACATCAAGGTGAACCCTCTTACTTTGAAAGCTAGCTTCCAAGTTACCATCCCTAGCGGCCACGTTGCAGGTAACTACAAGATCTCTGGTACTGGATGGGGCAAGAAAGTCGAAGGTTCCGGTGCATTGACGTAAGTGTACTTACATTGCATACGATTTTTAAATGTTTCAAAGTAAATTGTTATTTTAGCCCTTAATTTGGAAAGGATGTAAATTACGGATTAAAAAAAATTGTAAATAAGTTGAATTTGGAGTTTTAAAAATTTGGTAATTTTCATACTGACTGTACTACTTAATGTGTATCCGATTTTACAACGAATAAGTGGTGGGTAGACGAAACTTACATAATATACGTTATAAAAGCTTTATCTATAAAATTATTGATGCTAAAATTATTAAATGTTGAAACAAACTATAATACTGAATAGATGTACTGACTAATATAAAGTAAGTTATTAAATATTGATACTGACTAAAATATACTTAATACAATATTGATATTAAAGTTATTGAAATAAGTTAACAAAAAAAT
Source organism: Halyomorpha halys (assembly GCF_000696795.3). Lineage (NCBI taxonomy): Eukaryota > Metazoa > Arthropoda > Insecta > Hemiptera > Pentatomidae > Halyomorpha > Halyomorpha halys. Next base: position 225,126 of record NW_027106725.1, read on the forward strand.
AAATAATTAAAATAAAACAAACAATAAGAAACTCAACACATTTTTATTAAAAGTAAAAAAAAAAATTGGTTTGTACATATTTTGTTTGTAATTAACATGAATTGATAGATATATTAGTTTTATTTATCATTACTTTATTAATCGATGAATAAATTAAACTTTTTTTTTATAATTAATACGATTCTATCATCTTATAAATTAAACCAAATAAATACGCTCAAACCATCAGCTGAATTAGAAAGTGCATCCTTCTGGATAATGAAGGTAAAATATAATTTATATTCATAAGTTCCCGAGATAATTTTTTTTTTAAAATAACGAAAAATTAATTAACTTTAGCAAATATCATGAAAACTACTACTGATAGGAATACACATGTATGTTAGCTCTGATGTCAACTGAGAAGCTGCAACAAGACTAGAAGTAGAAACTGCTACTAAATTATATTCGCTAAAATAAATTTGAAAATAATTATTTCTCTCTGTTTGGAAAAAATTAAATGTACTTTACCTCAAGAATTATTAGATGTAAAGATCCCTATTAAGACCCCGATAATAAATTTGATAACGCTTGTCTTTACAGGACCAGCAGTTTCTATCATAGTTGCCAAAATTTATTCATAAAATATTGATTTCTCATTATGTGAAAATAAATATTATCTTTTGAGAAACTGTATCTCGAAAATTATTGAATATATAGGTGCTCTATTATAGTTTATATTTTTGACAATTTACTCTACTTTAAATAATGTGTTTTGAATTTTTTTAGTGTTGTAAGTAGTTCTAAGGATATGCAGCTCCGATTGTAATTTTTTAGACTGATGTCAAGTAAATCAATTAATTTTTTTTTTCAAACGAGTGTTGTTTTTATTACAATACACAAGGACGATAATTTATATCGAACGAAATTCAGAGAATAAATTATAAATGTTCATTAAACTTCACCAGAGATTGTCACAATTTTCAATACAAACCATTAAATTAAACAATTTTCAATGGCAATAACGTGTCGAAAACTGGTATAGGTTTGGCTAACATTTCTGAGGAGATATGTGAAAGATGAAAGAACCAAAATAGAAATGCTAAATTAAAAATAAAAATAATAGAAGACCATATCTTGCACAACAGTTACACTAGTGGACTATTTACTCTAGTTATTTTTTAAATTTATTTCTATTGTAATTTTTGAACAGGGGTGATCTTACAAACTTTGTCCAGTCTGGCAACCTACAGCTTGGTGTAGTGGACCACTCTATCCAAGTGAAAGATCTTTCTTTGGACTACTCCATCGGAGATTTGAAAGTAAGGCAAATGCAATAGTTTTATTGAATTTTTTTTATATCAACATATCTCAATATTTATTTCTTGACCAATGCAGATAGCCGTTGATGGTCTGGAAATCGAAGGTATGACCAAGGATGAAGTCAACGATCTTCTAAACAAGCAGCTCTTGAACAACCTTAAGAACAACAAGGCCTTCGTCGTAGAGCACGCCGCAGCTCAGGTCAAAACCATCGCAAACAAGATCCTCCACGGTCACACATTGGCCGAAGTCATTGCTTACGTTGAAAAATTGGTGGCTTCTACCCCTGATCCACCACCATTTACATTTTCCCCCTAATTTGGACACATTGAATATTTATTTTTTAAAATATAAATGGATAAATAAATAAATGGATCATTAAAAAAATAAAAAAAGTATGATTATAAATAATTGATATATTTGACTAAAAATGTACCTACTATTGTATTCACTATGGTGTAGAGATAACTATACTACAGATATAATAATATAAAGATAAAACTATAGCTTTATTTATAATATAGTTTAGAAATAACTGTTACATAGTGACACCCTATGTATATATATATATATATTGGAAAAAAAAAATTTAATTTATGAAAAACTTTACCTCAAGAATTATTAGATGAAAAGATCCCTATTAGGACCCGGATAATAAATTTGATAACGATATATATATGCATACTAGTGTGTCACTATCTAACAGTTATTTCTAAATTATATTATAAATAAAGCTATAGTTTTATCTT
>NW_027106725.1:227305-228520 GCF_000696795.3 Halyomorpha halys
AAACACTAACTTAAAGTTGTAGAGCCCTAAATTACTCCAAAGTTTGGTGTAGATTGGTTGAGTCATGGTGAGGTTAATTCTATTTTATTTTTTGATTTTTCAAAAGAAATCAAAAAGCGAAAATTTTGAAATAAAAAATTTAATTTCTCATTTCTTCGAAAATTAGTATTTCAGGGTTTCTCAGAGTGCTAAAAACGAACATCAACTTTTTTTCACTCCAAAAAAAACTTTTACTATACTCTGATAGGTGAGGATTATACAATTGATATAAAATTTTCAAATCCGTTCATTCAATCTACTTATCCTCTAACTCAGCAATAAGTGAAGTATTGCGAAGGGCTGCTAGTATACATAGCAATTCAATAATCCACTCCTTTCCACACCACTGCAGGGGTAGAGTGCTTGGTGTGCGTTTTTTTAATGTGGTTTCCCTGATAGGCCTCAAGGAATGGCAGAATTTTCTTGGAGAATGTACAACGAAATTATTACAATGTTATTGGTTACATCAGATCAAGTACCATTCGACGTACGTAGAAGAGGTGAATAACAATATTAGAACTAAATGCGTCGATCCAATCTTATGCAGAATCAGTATCTGAGTCGGTGATTTTGAATAAGTAAAAACGTCGTTGTTATCTCTAATAAAATGATACGAATTTAGCAGTTTCGAAGCAGTTTTTTATTTCGTTTGTTATTGAAATTTTAAAATGCTTATAAATTGTAATACGGTATACATCAGAAAGAGTCCGATCAGTTCAAAATACCTATAATAGAATTAAAAGTAATTAAACGAACCCTTTCTTTTTAATCTCTTTTGAATAACAAAGCACCACAAAAATAGTAATTACTAAACTTTATATTGGATTAGAATATTAAAGAACAGTATTTTAAAATAATTATTCAAGTATTATTCTTCGAAGAATGAACCAAACAACAAACAAAAGAAGCTTTATACTTGGAGTTAACTTCAATTTATTAACCGAAGCCATTTTGAAGACAATGTCCCAATCTGAGGTGCAAAAGGATACCAGACTGAGTTCGATACAGTAGAGAGGTATATATATATAAGTTAAGTATCAGCGAAAGCCAAATGTCAAAAAAGAGAAGAAGAAATAAGATGTAACACGTGTGAACTGCTGTAACATACTAACTTTATTGGGTTCGGTACATCTCTTTATATACATGCGATCAGCTGATCTCCTCAGTCAGCTGACA
>NW_027106725.1:232820-269546 GCF_000696795.3 Halyomorpha halys
TATTTAATATTATATTTAAAAACGGCAGTGAACAATGAATGTGTCTTAAAATAGTACTAATGTCTCCAATATTAACCACTAATCTAATGTATCCAACTTAACCAATATTAAAGAATTATTTCAGTGGTGATAAAGATATTTAATGATTTCAAGAAATGTGAAAAACAAGAAATAATGAAGTCAAAACTATATTTATAATAAAACAAATTTATTAAATTTCTTCTTTATGCGCTGGAAACACAAATTACTAGGCATTTTTACTAAAGGAATCCTATGGTCAAGTTAGATATAGTTTATTTTTGTTTTGTTTAGGTACCCAGAAAAAAAAAGATAAAAACAGTTAAAGTGAATAAAATTAAGTCTCTCACTTATTTAATTTTTTTTTATAACTGACTCCCTCTTTCTGATGTAATAAACATTAAAGTGAAAACAGGAATATTGAAAGTCGGTATATTAATTAAAAATATATCTATAAGAAGGCCCAAGCACCCCTTCAAACATTCTAAAACATTTAAGGGTGTGTGGGAATAATGAGTAAAAAATAAAATTCCCCCATTCCTAAGTATATTAAGTTTTTGAAAATTTCATAATATATAAAATATAATAAATATAAATACATATGGTAATAAAAGAAATAAAAAAGAAAAAAACATGCTATAATCAGTCACATGCAAATGCACTCTTAAGGTTTGTTTCACAAATGTTGTGGAGCTGCCTTCTAAGATTTTCTCTACTCGTGTGTTCCTAATTTTAAAGATTTTTTTTTCTATATTTACTGTATCATTATTTAAAACAAACTATGAAATTTAAATATGATATGTAATAAAACTGTCAGAATGAATGTATGATTGGCTATTTAATTTAAATGATCAAAAAAATTCAAAATATAAAAAATTATGACTCTTTCACTTACTTTTAAAGAGTTTAAAATACGTATATAATAATCTAAATTTATTAAAAATTTAAAAATAAATTAAGAAAAATTTAATAATTCTTGAGAAATCTTTTATGTTGTGTAATGAGAGGAGTCCGCTGCTGTAGACTGAAGTCATTGTAGAGCCTCAACTTTCACATTAAAATTTAATAACTTCTCAAACAATTAAATTTGATTTAATAATAATTGATATTTTATTTCTTGAATAGTAACTATTATTAAATTTAAAATAAAAGTTACTATCTCTAATATATTGCTTATTTATGCTATTTCAAGAAATTAATTAAATTATTTTTAAGCTATTATATCAGATAAATGAATTTAACTATTTGTATTTGTTCAGAATGATAAAAATATTGAAATTGACTACGAAAATTTTAATAATTTTAAATATAATAAGTGTGTGAAATTTAATCGTAAATTGAAAAAAAAACTACCTGTTGTAAATAAACCTAACAGTGTGTGGGAGGAAGTCGCTGAGGTAGACCTAATAAAATATATTACATGCATATGTTCCATGCAACAAACACTGCCCACTAAGGATATGTCACCTACCCTAACTATCTAGTAACGACAATGTACTACTACTATATTAAATATGAAATAGTTTGTTAATTAAATTTATCTTTTTTTAATTTTATATATATACACAAATGAAAATAATTAGAGTGAAATGTTAAAGTGTAAAGAAAATACTTAAAAATTGGTCTACGAACTTGTGGAGAAAACAGTGCAAAAAAGATGGTCATGAAATTGAAACTATTGTCTGAAATAGAGTATGAAACATATTAATATTAAAATATAGACATGCAATGTCCAGGGTGGGCAGGGACTATGGTCCAGGAATCAGATTTATATAAAGTAGGGGAAATAATACAGCAGGAATCATATAATTGAAATAATAAATTTAATTGTGTAAAATAATATTTGCTACCTTAATATTGTTTAAGTGAAGGACCATAGTGTACATGCTTAGAACTAGTTGCACTAACCTCGCACCCTAAGAGGTGTGAAGTCCTGAAGAGCCTCCGGGGTCCGTAGTACTGTTTCTCAGCAATGTAATATTAATTAAAATATAATGAAAAAAATTAATATATTTTTTTTTAATGAACAATAACTTGACCCTCACTAATTGAATTAATTTTTGGTTAACATCTAACTTATTTATTTGTGTTGTTTTAACCCATTTAGTAAATCCCTTTCTTTTAACTTATTTAAACTTAACTTATTAGTTTTTCTTTAAATTATTTATTTGTTTTTTTAATTGCTCTACTGCTATTTTATTCTATTTTTATTTATTTCTATATTTCAATTTTAATTGGATTTGTAACATGATGAAGGTTGAAAATAAAAAAAGAAAAAGAATGAATTCGGAAATTGTAATAAAACATTGAGTTGTTTGTATTGTAAAAATATATATAAAAAAAGATACAATATTTGAAAAAATTATTTGTAATATTTAAATTATAATTACTTGTTGTTTGAAAAACGAAAAATTAGAAAAACTTTTTTTTTTCTTATCTTTGTTAATATATACAGTAATAGATTTGTAAGTGTTCTCTGTTTTTTAGCAACCCGATGTATTTGGATAGCATTGTCTAATAAAGAATTTCTCTCCATTAAAATATAAATAGCCATTGTTTTTTCTTTTTTCATAAGGGGGCAATTTTTTGTTTCGAATTTCATTCTTTTTGTTTTTAACTCTCTCATTAAGAATTATTATTTTTATCTTATGTTTTTTATATAAAACCTTTTATATAGGTTATTTTTAGAAATGTCTTTTTCGAAAATACACCCCCCTCTCCTCTCATAATCAATTGTTAAAGAAAAAGTTTAACTGTTATATAAACCATCTAAGGCCCACCAGGTATTAAATAAAAAAAATACCAAATTGATTCCAGTGGACGAAACGTATCGAGTCCAAACAGTAACCATTTTTACTATTGCTACTGTTAATATTTTGGTACAGGTGAAAAACGTAGCATGGTAATAACGTTTGATAAAATTGGAATTGTGTAATTGGTAAAAACGTCAATGTTAATTAAATTCAAGTAATATTATATATAAAAATATAATTCAATTTTTAATGAAAAGTAATTCTTAACTCAATGCTGGCGCCCGAAACTGGAAGACATGGAACCGGTGTGTGTGTAAGTTTCTTGAACCTGGAATGAAGAATGTTTTAGATAAGATAATAATATAGGTTCCTATATACTGAAGCATATACTCTGAGAAAGTTTAAAAAAAAAGCGAGAAATCGCGCTTCTATTTAATAATTATCAAAATCTCATGAGTTAATTGTCTTATGTATTAACATTCTGTTATAAATTCTATATTTATCAATTTTATAATTTAATTTACATCTATATTATTTATTTTTTCTCTACATCATTTTTTCAAATCAACTTGTTTTTTTCTTTGTTTCTTTTTTCTTTTTCCATAACAGGGCAGTTGTTTGTTTTGTCACATCTACGAATGTCGTTATTTTTGTTATTAACTTTACTTTTCCCTCTATTATTAAAAATTACTAAAAATACAGGCCGATCTGGTATTAAATAATTATATAAAATAAAATACCTAAGCAGTTTCAATGGTTGAAACGTATCAAGTACAAACATTAACTACAACTATTATAAATATTTTGGCATAGGTGATAAATATAGTATGGTAATGACGTCAATGTTAATTAAATTTAAGTAATATTATTTATAAAAATATAATTCAATTTTTAGTTAAATGTAATTCTTACCTCGTTGTTCCTGTGATGGTGTCCGCAACTGGACAGATATATGTGGAACTGGAAGATCTGCGAAGTAAAACTTCTACATCAGTAGTTATGTGTATATGTTTCTTGACCCTGGAATGAAGAATGTTTTAAATAAGATAATAATATAGTTTCCTATATATAGTAAAATATATACATTGGAAAGGTTTTAAACAAAAGCGAGAAATTGTGCTTCTATTTAATAATCATCAAAATCTCATATTTTATTTCAGTTATGTATTAAAGAGGCACTATGAATATTCAGAAATCTAAAGCTGTTAAATGTTGGGCCTAAGAATACGCAATAAAATTCGAAAATATATTGCTATAAATTTTATTTGTTGAGTATTCTTGTTTTTGTTCATTATTTTGATTTTATAATATAATTACACGTAACAATCTGTCAAACGCTTGGCTTAAAATAGCAAAACGTCACGAAGAAAAATGACATTGCTTTTACAGAAAAACATGTTCATACACACATCCATGTTATCCCTATCGGAAAGGTTCAAGCGGGGTTGGCTTATAGATAAAATTCGACACTTCAAGCAACTTGGATTTTTGAACTCCCAGTACGAGTGTATCCTATTCATTCATGGTAGTGAAGCTTACTAGTAGTTAGTAAGTAACGATCTAAACTAATGAAAATTTAATACTGAAAATAAACAATAATAAAAAAAGAGAATGGAATACGTTCATAACTAGAGTGAACTTTTTGTATTTCTTGTAAAAATTTGCATCATAATTATGTCCTTGAAACTTTTATTATTTTACTAACAAACTTTATTAGCGATGCTGAAGCGATTTCTTAATGATTTCCTATTCAAAACTAAATTTACCAGGCATCTTATCATATATAATGATAGGATTGGATAGCTCAGTGGTAAGACACAGTGCTACTAACTCCAATGACCCGGCTTCGAATCCAGCTGTGGCAGATAAATATTTTGTTTTTCACTTTAACCATGAGTCAGCCCTGTGGATTCTCTATCAAGATGGTCGAAAGGATTCGAACCTGATTCTTCAGCACTCGGTCCATCAGAAAAAGTATTCATGGCTCTCATAGCTCTTCAAGTCCTTAACCTCCTCTTTGTAAACGGAACAATTTGTTCTCTGCAGCACCTGGCATGCCATCTTCTAAAATTCGGTTCATTCCCTCGTGAATAGTGAGCCGTCCTCGATCTTGCTTGGTGATCAGAAGGATTCGAATCCTGTGCTTCCGTGTTCGACTAATTTCGGAACAAATCCACGATCATCGGCGTTCTTCAAGTCCTCCATTTCCTTTAAACATTCCAATCCGGCATTTTCCCCCTTTTTCTAGATTTGCTTCTCTACAAACCGACTCTTTCCCTCGAATCCACTCTAGCTCGAACATACATTGCGTTCAAACAGATGCTTCAATAAGGCCAACTAAATTAAATTAGTCAGGGTTGCGGGAATAATATTAGTACTAATAATAATAGTTTTATATCCGTCTCTTTTAATTTTATCTTCATAAAATATCAAGAGATAACTAGAGCAATAATAAAAATGATTGTTTGAGTTTAATTTATTTATTTATCGACAAGGGAAGTGTTTCATTTTTCGGCTAATCCTGGACGATTTGATCTACCGCTACCGAAGTTTCACTGAAATAGAAAAATCCACGAATTTACGTTACTGCAACGAGCCTAGACCTATTGAATAGTTTACTATGTAAAGTAAATATAGTTAAATAAATACAAAATAATTCATAAATAATATACTTCTCAGCTCTTAGCTTCGTTGGATTTTAAGAAAGTTAAACATCGTCGTTTAATAATAAGTTCAACTTTTATTTCAACAAATTGAGGTTTAAAACCCTCCTCTTGACAATAAGTTTTTTAAATAAAACAATGTTATCAATCCGATTATTTTATTGTTAATAACAAGAGCAAGGTTTTTAAAGTGTTCGAAATTAGATAACCTATTGATTAGCTTAAGTTGAACGGTTAAAGTTAAATATTTGTTAATTTTAGTATTAGAGTTCTAGAGAGGGAAAATGTTTCCGTAAAACATTAGCTTTGTGAGGTTATAAGAAAATATAAAATATGGAAATGGAAGTTGAACTCGCTCATTAATTAACAAAAAAAAATGTAATCTACGTTAGGGTGACTTGAGACTAAACCTACAAAAAAAAAACACTACCATAAATTTAAGGGATTCTTAAATCATTGTGTTTCTAAGTTATGTGGAACACAGCTCAATCCTCAGGAGCCAGCAAAACACCAAACCAAGTTATCCCTTAAATTAATAAAAATACCTCTCTACTATATCTAACCTGGTTTGAATTCCTTTGGCAGCTGAAAGATGGAGCATTGAACCATGGTATAATAAAAGACAATGCTGGGTTGAAACCAAAATTTTAATCAGCCCTAGACGGTTTTTGCGAGTGGAAATAAAATATATATACACCACAGTAATAATTTTAAAGAGTAATTTGCTAATGACTCTTAAATAAGCTCTTATGTAATGTAATAAGTTTATCTGAAGATGCAGCTATAACTTCAGCGAAATCAATGTAGTGGTTGCCGAAAAATGCGTTATTACAAAAGGATCAAATTTCTTGAAACTTCTACAATGGGGAGGACTGCCTAACCAATGATAAGACCTCCTATATCTCCCTAAAATAAAAATAGAGAGTAATCTAACCACGGCGGTTTATCATTCAGTAACCAACATTTGTCAGATTTGTTAGGTACAACCATGGCACGAAGCTTATATAAGTTACATCACTTCGATGGTGTGATTCCAACTCCCAAAGCGGGTTGTATCGTCGAGTACTTCGATCTCTAATTCCTTTGACGCTCCTACTAGAACCCGATATATAATCGAGTAAAAAGTAACCTCGAGGGAAAGAGTGGGTTTGTAGAGAAGAAAAGCTGGAAAAAGGAGAAAAATGCCGGACCGGAGTGTTCCAAAGAAGTTGAGGACCTGAAGAACCCCGATGATTGTGGATTTATTCCTAGATGAGTCGAAGGCAGAAGGGCTGGATTCAAATCCTTCTGATGACCATGCAAGATCGATGACGGCTCACTACTCACGAGGGAAGGAGCTGAACTTCAGAAGATGGCGTACCGGGTCCTCCAGTGAACAAATCGTTCTGTGTACAGAGAGGCGGCTGAGAATTTGAAGGGCATCGATGAGCTTGGCCCCTCCCCCGTGTCCCGAGTACTGAGGAGTCAGGCTCGACCCCTTCCGGCCAGCCTACTAGAAAACGAGCGCCGCTCGGTTCACACGAAGGACGAGGTGTACTTCAGAAGATAGCTTTCCCAGTTCTCAAAAGAACGAATCGTTCCATCTTGAAAGAGGAATCTTCCGCTGGAAAGTGCGTCGGGGAATCTCGTCGCAGCTCTTCTACAGAAACCCACACCCTTTGTGGTACAAGGGTTATCTACAGGTTTCTACCTTCGACGGGTAAGATCCATTACCTTCTAATTAATCTGCAAAACAAGGCCTATTGCTCCTGTAGGAGGTCTTCGCAAATGCAACAAGTAATATACAATTAGTTAATTAAAAGGCAAAAATACTTTTTAATTAGAAAAGTTGATTGCACTAAATATAACTTATCAAAGCCTTGAGTAAAAATAATAAGATAAATAACAAGAAATTCCATCTCATTTGTTGAATGTTTTCAGCTAACAGAAAGTATCAGAGTAGTCCATTCATTTCTCGGTACTGCAAAATATAAAAATCGTAACTTAAAACAATGATTTAGTAACAGCATATTGCTAAATATTAATTAGATCTTTTGTTATAATACTTGGTAAAACTAAGATTGTTGATAATCAGATGAATATAAGAATAATTAAAGTAGTAATCATAATAACATATCATGTGTTACTACATAATAAATATCCTTACATTATGGTTATTTGTTGTGTATAATTAGGTTAATGATTGCAGGACCGACTGTAATAAGAATTCTTTTTTAATAAAAAATCAATATAACCACTTTTGGAAAGTTAATATTTAATAATTATTATAGAAACCTCTCATGTAGATGAGTTAAGTTTTTATTTAAAATTTTGATTTTTGATTAATTTAAAACCTAATTGAGAAGAGAAAATATTTAATTTTAAAATGAACTGAATATGTTTTTGTAGTAGAATTTTTATCTGTCAAAAAAGCGTTTACTTTTACTAATACATATATAGGATACATTATCTTTTGATAAAAATTACTCAATTATTTAAATTCTATTTTTCTAAATATAATCAAAACTTTATTAGTATCATGGTAATTGATGGGCCCTTCTGAGTAAAATATTAAAGCAAAAGAAAATTATTAATAAAAATACAATAATACAAATACTAATAAATCAAAATTAATCTAGATTAGTATATAATTATATAATATAGAATATTGATAGTTTACAAGACTAACGTTTTTATAAATATTTTAATTACATTCAATTTTTTAGATACTTAAATGGAATATTTTTTATTTTCCAATTGAAAAGACAAAAATTGTTCCATTAGCTGGACATAAACTAATTGCATAGTATAATGTTCGACTTACACGGCCTGTAAATAAATTTATTTATTTTCTTACAAAATAGAGCAACTGTTAATCATCTTTAATACTAAAAATGTGTATCTTCTACATACATATGTACGTTTTGAATGAACTGATTTGAAAGGCAATTTAATTTATTTTACTATTTAGAGAGTTTCTTAAATATTTTTATAAAAACTCTTGCGTAACATTTATGAAATTTCAAAATCGTTATTCATTTCTAGATGTATTGAATAAAAGTAATAAATATTGCGATGTGTATAAATATAGAGCTCAGAGAAGATAAAGAAGTTATTATTTATTTAAAAAATTAATATATACCCTAAACTTTGTTAGAATTTAACATTTGAAACATGTTAAGTTATTTCTAGAAGTATTAAACGATTGTTATAACGAATAATTATTGCCAACTGCATCGCCATAGAGCCGGGAACCAACTAACTACGCAGTACAATGTTCGACATGCACGGACTTGTCGAGTCCAAAGTTCAAAGTAGGTATATTATAATAAATAAATTTATTTACTTTTTAACTGAATGGGACAATTGTTAAACATTTATGTACATTTTTTAAATAAATATATTTAGAATTAAAACATTTAGAAGACAGTATAATTTATTGACTATTATATTAATTATTTTAGAAAAACTTTTACAGTAAATTTATAAAGTTTAAAATTGTTTAATCATTTCTAGATGCAGTTAAACGTCTGAAGTAATAATAACTATAATAATTATTGCTAATGGTATAAATAGAGAGCTGGGGCTAGACAAAGACATTATTATTTATTAAAAAAATTAATATATACCTTAAATATCTTAATTAGTTGACATTTTAAACATCTGAAGTGATTTATAAAAGTATTAAACGATTGTTATATGGAATAATTTTCGTGAAGAACGTCGGTACAGAGCTGTGACTAGACTGAGGAGAAGTACAATGTGCGAACCTGCACGGACCTGCAGAGTCCAAAGTTCAAAGTAACCTTTATTGAAATAAATATATTATTTATTTTCTAACTAAATAGAACAATTATTTATGAATAGCTTAATTTAAAAGGCAATACTATTTATTCAAAATTTAATATACATATATCTTATAATTGATAAGATATTTTATGAGTATATTTGTGAATTACAGTATAATATAATTAATGTTTGAATTTTCGATACATTCTATACTTTTTTAACAGGTATGGTGGCTTTTTTTATTACCACGATTTGATTATTATTCTTATATTATCATAAATATTTGACTTTTTTAGTAATAATATTATAATAGAGGAAATCAAGGTAAATGTTATAGGATTGTGACAACGTAATTTAAAGTTCATATATGTTATAAGTACAGGAGCTTCAAGCGGATTTTCTGAGCAACTTGTTTTGTAATTTTGTAATCTTTACGAGATAATAAAATCTCCAACAGCTTCGTCACATCTTTCATCCACCTCACATGTTCCTTGTTTCCTCTCCTCGTTATTTTTTCCACTACTTTATTATCATTTTTATCCATTACTTTATTAGGGATGGTTAGAGTTTAAAACATTTTGACAATTTGAGTTTAAAACAAACACAAATTTTGAGCAACTAACCTATCAACTAACAACTAAACAACAGACAAATGGTGCAGAGTTGAGGTGGCTGGTCTGTTGTGTCGCGTCATTCTCCTTTTAGCAGACCTACTGACACACTCTAAACCATATTAAATGTTATATCTGAAAAAATTAAATTCCTCCATTTAACACACTTTAGCATGTTAAACTAAAGATCATGAATATCTTTAACGCTATCAATTGTTGCATTGAATTATTTACAAAAGCTTGATGTAATATATTTAATTAGGTCTGATAGTATTCACATTTTGGTTGGCGAAATGGTCCTATTTATTAATTAAATCTATATGTGTTCGATTACAACTCCACAATATTCGGTCCAGAGATTCTCCTGTCAAACGATTTGTGATGGAATTCAACATCTGGCTGGTTTTTTAATACAAAACTTCTTATAATAATCGTAATGACTGAGGTTAATTGGTTATAAAATCTTAATTTTAAGTTGTATTATTATTTTTTTTTTTGGTTTAGTCTTCTTTAAACACAAAAATTGTAATATGTTTTATATCTTTAGAGACTATTTTCTATACACTCAAAACATTGTTTTTTCAGTAGACTATTAACAATATTGATACAAAAAATATATATATTTTGTTAAACATTTATTTATTGTACATTATAATACATTTAGTAAATCTGATCAAAGTCAAAAAATATTTAAAGTAAAGAATGAAAAACATTGTAAGCTGAACGAACTTTATTAACAAAATATTAAGGCATGTATATTCATTAAATTAGAATCACAAATTCCGAATCATGAAAAAGACATTCAAATAATACTAATTTTATAATGCACAAAATTGTACCTCTTAGGGCTTTCGCACAAATTTGCAACATTTTGAATTTTTCTTGAACAAAATTGCACGTTTTACTCCTTTTTAGGACACAATTTTATTTTTAGTGCATACAATTTAATGCTTTAACTAAATTTCTCATACCATTCATTTTGATTCCAATTATTAATTTTTTCCTAATTTAATTTATGGTTTGAAGTTGACAAATTTGATGTAAAGCAATACATCGAATTCATTCTAAAACAAAGAACAAATAATTGCAAGTGATGAATATTTTTAGTGAATGAAGCACAGCAAGTGATGAATATTTTTAGTGAATGAAGCACAGCAAGTGATGAATATTTTTAGAATATTATTAACAAATGGTTTCGGATTATCATCAAAAAGTCTCTCTAGAATACGTTTGCTATAGAGCACTTAAAGTTCTGTATAATGAATGAATTTTCACTTGTATTCCTAGTCTGGTCCTATTCCTTTACTCGTATTCTTATAAACAAAACTTCAATTGGTCTGATGAATATAAAAATACCTATACAGTTTTAATGAATCATTTTAATGTTTCCCTACTAGTTTTTTTTTTTTTTTGTTAGTGGTATATTCCTGTTTAATACAAAATTGAACAGCTAAGCGGAAAATCATACCATTTATACTATTAGAGAAAATTAAAAAGATAATTTTGATTGAAGAAATATTTTTAAATATTCCATCTATATAGCATTTTATTTTTTTCAAAAACTTGAGGTAGTTTTACGAATTTGAAAAATTGAATTCCTGCCTTCATAATTGAAATATGAAATCATTTGATACAATAAGTTTTATCATAAATTTTGAATTGTGAATAACATTTGGGGTTTTTGATCAGAGTAGTTTAGTATTTCATGTATTATCATGAGAGATAATTGACCGTGGATTATTTTAGTCATGTTCACCATATATTATTATTGTTGTTTTCAAATTTTATTTTTTTTCTCTATTCATTTCTTTTGTTAAAATTTACTTATATTTTGCCTCTTTATCTAATATTATGGTAACATATTTCATTTGTTGCATATATTTTCTTTTCTCTCAATTTTATTTTTCTTTCCATAATTTTAATATTTAAATTATTAATAAACTAATATATTCATACCTCTTTGCATTATATAACTTCATTTTCATTTTATTTCCTTAATTATGTTATTTTACCTACTTATTCAATTACCTATGTAAACATTTATTTTTAGTGCTTGTTAAATTAATTTATAGATTTTTTTTTTTCATTTTAAATAATCAAAACATGCACTGACAACTTCAAAAAGATTTTAATATAAGACTATTCCAGATATCATCATAAAATATTGAAGGAAGTTAGTTTGTTATAGTTACAAAAAGTCATTTTAGAAACGGGTTGTACAAAAACCACGATATAATAAAAAACCCAAAAGGCTCGGAAGTGATAGAAGTGCACTATGATCACTAATTATTAATGGTTTTTTTTTTTAACTCACTAGGTATTACAAGCTCAGGCGAATATTTTGTTCAACGTAATTCCTCAACATTGGAATTTTTAAGGATTTTTCTTTATAATGCTCTATAGTTAAGTAATTAAAATGCCATTAATATTTTTTATTTATAGCCCCAATCATATTTCGTTTTCCTATTGGGCATTATTTCACCTAAGGGACCTATATTATTGTTTATTGTGTTTTGAATAACAAAATAACCAATTCTTAAATGGTTAAAATGATATACTTAAATATATTTAGCTTATTAGTAAAGCTTTGAAGTTAAGCCTTCCACCCTCAAAAAAATAAAAATCTTTAATTTTACTGGGTTTACCCTAGTTTATAGTTAATAATAAGAATATCTAAAACAATCCAGTGTGAGTTAGCAATATACATATTTAGTTGAATATTCAATGATAGGGAAAAATTGTTGTTGATGAACAGTATTTGTATATTTATATGTGATAAAGTCACAAAATCTTATCAGTATTAAAAGTATTGTATATTTTTCGATAACAAAATATATAAAAATCAAGTGGGTAAAAGTTTAAAACGTATGTAATATAAATGACATTTTTACGATTCCAAATTTATCATTAGTTTTACTATCTGAAGTGTGGGCAAAGTCCAAAGATCAAACTTTTTGTTGACAATGAATTACCTGGAAATTGCGGAAAACATCATTTAATTACGTCAACAATGTAAATGGTGATTACTAAATCAGTAACCCACTTCATCTGTCACAAGTAGTGACGCCTTCAATTTTTGTGGTTATACTACTACGCCTAACTTAGTGTAAAGCATGTTGCTTCTAAAAAAAAAAAAATCAGGCGTTTAAAAAACTAATGGTATATATGTTGCATGATTTTATTATTTTTTTTATGCGGGTGTGGAATGTATGAAGAATAATTTATTATTGTAAACTAGGTTATCAATACAGTATAAATCTATAATTCATGCATGAATTGAAAATGAAATAAACCTTCACACAATAGATAGTTTGTATAATTGTGTACAAATTCAAACACCTTCATACCATTTAGAATAATAAACAATTGGATAATTAACCGCTACTAGAAAGCTGGAAGAACTATTGAGAACTATATCATTATCAAAGCTTTATCCAACATCTTTCTTCCTTAGCCCAAAAATTAGGTTAATTTATTATATAATTACGTTATTAATACTTAATTATTATTGGATAACATTCATGGATTTAGAGATAGGTAATGGATATTATTATTTAGTATTTTATAGTCGACACTACGTCTGAAGACAAATTTGATATTTTAGATAGTAACTTTGTAAATTTCACTTAACAAGATTATTAAATCTAAATGTACTTTATGGTAAACTGTTGTGACTGTAGAAGGTCAATTAGCCAACTGATAGCTTCATTTGAAAGATATTTTAATCTCAATGGAATGTAAGAATGTGACATGTATTGTGCCTAATATTATTAGGTGTGGTGCAAGCAACTATTAACCATTAAACTCTCTCTAATTTATAAATGTATGTGATTAACAGTGTTCGAGTGTTAGTTTTGAGTGTTACTAGTTTAATTTTCCTTATTTGTTATTTAAGTGTTAGGTTATATATTATATATATGATAATCTTTATTCATTGTTTTACAAGAACTGTATTTTAACATTAATTCTTATTACCTATCTTCTATGAGAATAAGTTTTGTTTTGCAATGGGTTTATATTATTCATATCTCCTTACATATGCTTTCATGTATATCAATTCCATGTCAGCTATGGTAAATCATTTGCAATAAATTTATTTCCTAGTTGAGTAAGTAGAGAATGAGTCCTTCATCCCTCACCTTTCTCTCATGTGGTGTTCAGGGCTCCTCTCTTTCACCAACCTTTTTCTCTTTTCACATTGATGATTCGTTCAATTCAATCCAACGCCCCGATACCATAATTATGCTGTTGACCTCCAAACTTCTCTTTTTTTCCTCCATTTCGTTTGTTATGGACAAACCATAATAATAGAATTTGTTACTGGGCCGCGATAAACGGTTATAAAGATGTAGCTGATACTGGTATAAATAATATTGTAATTAACCAATTTAATCTCACCTTGTTAAATACCATTGTTTTTAATCGAAACCTTATAAAATACGTTTTCAAAATCACCGTTTAAGGAGTATAACCCCTCCCCTGGAAAAAAAAAATGAAGGGCACAGGTAAATTTAATAATAATTGGACAAGATATTGAAAAGAATTTAACATAAAACTAAGCATTTATTCAATTAATATGGCTGAAACTTATTTTACATGAAATATCATTCTTTTCATATAATCAAAATGGTTAAAATTTTGCACCGCATTCATGTTTCAGCGTATTTTTTAAGCTTATGTGGCATTTTTTTTTTAGTTCAGCTTGAGATATTATAATATCTTATTATTATATTATATAAGTCTTCAACTGCTTATAATCGTTTTCTAGATGTCTATGTGAAATCTAGCTCGACCAAAAATGTTTTTTTTTTTCGTTATGCATCAAATAACACAACGTTTCATGTGAATATTTATATTGTTCGCAGTTGTATTTATAAACAAAACATATCAATTTTCATTCGTTCTTATCAAGCTAGTCCAATCCAATAGTAGATTTGGTGAATACATAAATATATTGTAGTGTATTACATTTTGTATAAATACGGCTGGACAAATAATATTTTCTTTTTTTTTTTAGTGAAGTACTCCATCTCATGTCATGTTGTATGGGTGAGACTCTATGCTGAGTATATAATTGTCATTCTGTAATTATTTCGATATCTGACTAATGGTTTCGATGAATTAGTGTATCTTGCCTGGTCATAAGACCTTCAATATTACTTTTTAAATTTATCAATATTAACTAATAAATATTCAACAATGTTTCTCTTTAATTGTGAAAGTGTTATAGTGTCATTCTTAGATTTGATTGAACATATAGATCGTTGATGTTTGTGTTGGGCTCGTATTCAACATCACTATTTTTGTTCATCAGACAATTATACAGGAAATGTGGCTTCTTAAACGGTTTATGTTATAAAACTAAAAGAAAGTTTAGAATGTGTATATGTATCCTTCCGTTCCCACTGCCCAATAGAGGCGCTCAATATAATTCCTCATATTCAAACAAAATACAATTATTTGATAAACCTGCCGTTAACGCCATGTATGTTAACATGTAAATATGAAGTAAATAGATTTAATTACTTTATTTATTTTGTATTTTGGTTAGAAGTATGCTTTTTTTAGTCCATTAGGCCAGTAGAATTATTTTCCTCAACAATACAACAAGTTGTGACCTAAGTAGCCTACGTACAGTCGCCCCGTCGACTTGGTATAGTGCGTCTCCCAGTCCCTTTACTTCACTCATGAGACCTTGCTGCGTGATTTATCGTAGTGCCGCTTCGATGTGCGGGCCCACCGATGTGGATTGAGAACATTGTCTTCAACCTTTTGGAACGGACTTCAGGACCCCGACCCATCGTAAAAACATTGTAAATAGCAGTTTTTTTAAATTGTAATTTTGCTTAAAGAGAAGAATTGTTTTCTATATTTTGGAAGATTTATCTTTTTATTTTAATTTATGGTTTTCTTTTTATTTGCTTAACAAATAAATATTTCCTTCCATCCGAGCCATTTTTGTTAAGCTTTCCTACAAAGAGACAGAGTCGATTTGAGGTGGCTTAACACCTACACTATATAGACAAAGATCATTTCCAACAAAAGGTAATATACTAAAAAATTTTTCTTTTGAGGTTAATGACTTCCGATTTGATGAAATTTCTTTATTAAAAATATTCACCACATGGTACAACGTTTCGGGACCACTGTCCCATATTCATGCACCTTAAACCTCATGATTTCTTCTAAGAAATCATGTCACAATTTTTGCATCTTCATTGCTCCTTAGTAATATACTAAGAAGACTAAAATACCTCAATTATTATATTAGTAAACCAATGATTTATTTTTACCTTATCATGTTGATAATTCTTATATTTAGATTGAAAATGTAAGCCAT
The DNA here is from genome assembly GCF_000696795.3 of Halyomorpha halys. NCBI lineage: Eukaryota > Metazoa > Arthropoda > Insecta > Hemiptera > Pentatomidae > Halyomorpha > Halyomorpha halys. The sequence continues at coordinate 248,974 of NW_027106725.1, forward strand.
AAGGTAAAAAATTGGTGGTAATCGATTATCATGAGTGTAAAAATTAATATCATTCCTCATTTTAGAAAAAAGACCAATTATTTTAAGACATAAAGGTTATATAATCACTACCCCATTTTGGGGGCTGTGGGATAAAATGGGTTGAACAGCAAACAAGGTTTAAAAATTATGCTTGGAAGATAAATTTATTCACAAATAAAAAGAAATCAAGGCATAAATGTGGGGAATGGTGGTGGGTCGGGGGTTGAAGCAACCAACTTCTCCAACCAATCGATGACATCTGCCAAAGTGTGACCAGCCAGCTGCTTATTCACGATGCTCTTCACGTGTGTTGCAGTGTGTTCCTCAACGAAAGCCTTCTGGTCGTTGAGGTATTTGAGGAACTGTTTGTTGAGGAGATCATTGATCTGGTCTTTGGTTAATCCTTCAACTGCTAGGCCTTCCACGTTAATCTGCATGCGTCAATAAAAGTTAGAAAAGGCAGAAATTAAATAAATTATAACTTATTAAATTATAATGTAATTGTATACCTTAAAGTCTCCGAGGGAAAAGTCCAAGGATAGGTCCTTGATTTGGATAGAGTGGTCCTCAACAGCAAGTTGGACATTGCCACCTTGGACAAAGTTTGTAACGTCCAACCTAGGGAAGAATTTTAGACTTTAGATACAACAAAATCCCATTTATAAAGAATAATACGTTAAGGATGATTCTAGATAACGCAAACATCCGGATAAGAGGCGGTGTCATCATTAAATAAATAATTCTTAATATTAATAACCATTAATTTTATTAATCTCGCTTCCTTTTAATAGAAATGTAATCTATTCTCATTCTATTCACAAAAGAAAACAAAAAACAATTTATTGAGTTATCATAAAATAAAATAAAGTATAGAAGTTATTACATATAAGAAACAAAACGAATTTTATGACAAATTTCGCTCGCTATTTTCAGAACAATTTTAAGTAGTCTACAAGATAAAGATACATAATCTTTATTAAATATGTATCCAAAAAATATATATTTATAATATGATCCAATTAGCATTTAAATTATATATATAAATAATTAATATTTACATCTTGTAATATTAATTCGTTACAGTTTACTGTAAACTAGAAATAAAAATACCCCACTATCTGTACTGATTTTTAACCATGAGTTACAATTGAAATATTCATCAGTTTATCACTGACGACGAAAAAAAAAATTAATGTACTTTATGAAACACACACTTTATAAGTCTGTTTTTAGGCTATTGGATTGAGATGTGCTATATTTGTTTTTACAGTTCTGCGTGTCTGAGTTGGTAAAACGTCTTACTAATTAACAATAGGTTATTTATTTACAGTTATTTGAAGAACCCATGGCCTCGACTTGTCATCCTATAATAATAAATAATCTATAGAAGATTTTTTTTTTTAATTATCAATACAAGTATACTTACGTGAAAGTACCCGAGCCTTCAACTTTCTTACCCCAGGCCGTTCCAGAGACTTTGTAGTTACCTTCTTGATGGTTCACAGGAACAGTTACCTTGAAGCTGGATTTCAAGGTAAGAGTGTCAACCTTGATTGAATCGATTGTGAAATCTGTAGACTTGGAGACAGTCACGTCACTTCCCGAGAACACTAAGCTGAAATATTTATATTTTTATAATTAAAATAGTAAACTAGTGCAAATTTCCAATAAAAGTATATAATAAATAAAAAATGAGTTTAAACCCTATTTATTTAATTTAAAATTAAAGTTTATATTTAAAAAAAATTAAATAATAGAAACTGTAAAGAACTCTACAGTTTCTATTATTTAATTTTTTTTTAATCACTTTTTATTATTTAAATGATGCGTTCTTAACTTTTTTTCTGTCTCATTTCAATAAATTTAGTATACATATTTAATATTTTCCTATAATTTTATCATGACAGTGCAGTCTCGGTAATATGAAATAATTGCTGCAGGTTTGCGGATTACTGGAAGTATTAGAAAAAATGTTGCTAAAAATTCAAAAATATAAATTCCCCTAGTTATTTTTAATTCTATTTTTTATAGATATTTTAATGGAGGTAGTTTGAAGCTTGAAAAAAAAATGATTTCACTTAAATCCCCAGTAATGCTAAGTGATGATTTAATTTGATAAAACTATTTAGTTATTTATAATTGAAAAAAAGTATAAATAATAAACAATCTTTGTGTGTATTTATTTAAAACGTGATAAAGAAATATGAATTCATCAACAAAATTTGTATTATACATACTACACATTAAATTAATTTTACATAATCAAATGATTTATACAATAAATATTATGTATTTTTAATTCCAACAAATATAATATTAAGTCTTCTATCGAAATTAGATTACCCGATATCGAATCTAAAACTTTCCGCTTTCAATTTTCTCGGTGATTAAAAAACTTGCCGAGAGATCGAGAAGTTAAAAATGTCCTTTACACATATGCACTTTTATTTTAAAATAAAAATGTTATTGCTTACCAAGTTTTCTAAAAATAAAGAAACTTTTTTTTTTACATCAGTTCGGATTACCGAAATTACTCTGTATATATATATATTTAGTATATAATTAATCATTTATTCTTTAAATATTTGTATCGAATGAACCATTATTTCCACCGCCGTTCCTAAACCTGCTAATTTATTTGGTGGAGTTTAATGTTTCCTGTTTTAGCAAAGAAATAAAAAACCTGATTTAACTTATCTAGACCTTAAGATACCATATTAACAATGACAACTTTTTTTTTTTTGTCTTTTTTATTTATTTATTTTTTTTTTAAGCAAATAACTTACTCGATGTCGGTATCAACTAGGCGCTGGTCTGGCATGCTGGGTAAGGTGTAGGGGTCATGCTTCTTCATCAAAGACCTCACATATTCTAATGCTTCTGTTATAAGATCTTCGAGGTGGTTACCTAGAAGTCTTACTTCTGCAAGAAAAAAATAATTGATTTTATATCGTTATTTAAACCACAATAATATATAAATAATTGTATAACAAAGACTTAGAATGCCCACTAACACTCACAGATACCATTCTATATATCAATAGAAAGTTAATTTTAAAAAAAATTTAATAAATAATTAATTGTAGGTATAATTAGTATTTTAAGGCATATAACTGGTAAAATATTACTTTGTGTATGTCTATTTTTTTCAAAACTTTGGGTATTTGTAGATACTTGTATTATATAATCTGTTATTTATTTCAAGATCTAGTATGTTTCACCTTTATTTTTTCAGTTTAATAGTTCGTACTAAAATAGTACAGTACGATACAGTTATTATTTTTACAACTTTTCAAAAATCCTCAGTTTAACTGATTTATAAGATACTAGTTGATCAGGTAATGCTTCGCTATTTATAAATATAGATGAAGTAATAAGACGATAACTATGGTAATTTAAAACGACTAACATCGTTGTATCAACGTTAATACTGGCCCGATTTAGGTGAATTTTTTTTTTAACTGCACTGTTTATGGCAATTTGATTATCTATTGTCATGTATACGCAACATGAAATATAAATAGTTTTAAATAGCAACCCTCGCTGTGCTTCAATATTAGTCCTATATTGATAAGATTCTGATCGACTTACCCATAAAAGTGTTATAAAACTTTTTTAGTCGTGTAACAAAGTTGATATTGTACAAGAAACCCTTAAATACGAATTTTCGAAAAATCGGATAATAAAATTTATAAGCCTATAATTTTCGCCCTTCATTTTCGGCATTGATTTTTTTTTTAAAATATAAATAACTTGAGCACGGCTCAACCAGTCTACACCAATCTATGGTTTAGTGCTCTATAAACTACACCTAAGAGCGAAAACCGGGTCTAATTAAACAAATTAGAATTATAAAATAAAACGTTTGAATTGTTTTTATTTATTTTTTTTTTAAATCCATATTTCGCCCTTATAAAGCTATCTATTTTGTTAATGTCGGTTGAAAGAACAGACATTCAGTTTTCCAACGGTTCTATTAACCTTGAGATTGAACAAAATGCTTTGAAGTTATAAACGATTATATGAGCAATAGTCACAAAAAGCGGGAAAAAAACCTCGGAACAAATCAAGGTGATAAATTTCTAATTTCTTTGATAAATGGTATTTAACAGTTTGAGACGACTCTAAAGCTAATATGATTTGCTTTTTACTAAAATAATTTACTGACCTACTTTACCCTAACCCACATTATGTTTTTATTTATTTTTTAAAAATATAATATGGCTTATATGCTTAATATTAGTGATATTTTTTCTTAATCTTCGAAAAGAGACGGATCGGTTGGTATACATAACTGTGAAAAAAAACTTTTATTTTCTCAGCAACGAAACGCTTAAGTTTGTTCAAAACATTGAGAATTAGGAGATTTCATTTTATTTTAACCTTCTTATTATAAATGGTACATTTTGAAAAAAAAAATCACGTAAATCGGTCCGGTAATTCAAAAGTTATCATAAAAAAATTCTATGCTAAGTGCAATGGCAAGTAGAACAACAGTAATGTTATTATCCTTAATGTTATGATCCTTAGAAATCATTTTATACACACTTATATAAAAAATTAATTAGTAATAGAAAGATAATTAAAATAGTAAGCATACCGTATATCTCTGCCGCTGAGGAGGCAGCTACCAAGAAGAACAATGCCAAGACAACTTTCATTTTGAAGCCGAATGCTCTTAGCTTTGTTACTTCCTTCTTTTATATGTATTCTTATCTGAACCTCTCGTCCTATCGCGTTTTCTAAGCAAATAAAGAAATAATCGATCTCTATTCATGTAATAGATATTAAATTATTTGTTGATAGATTTCGATAATTCACCAAATCGGTAACTGATTAAGTAAGTGCCGATTTATTGACTCAGCTGAAGACCTATCAAAATTAATTAAAAATAAATTCAATTCATAGACAAAGGTATAGGACATCACCAGATTGTTATTTCTATGTTTTCTCTAGTACAAGTTTCTAAGTAATAGACATTTTTTTTCAACGATTTTATTTATGTTTGAGGGTGCTAAATCAATAAATTTGGATTAACAAAAGGGTGAAAAAATGACAATTTTACTCTAATTTTTTTATTACTTTAATAAAAACTATGTATAATTATTAATCAAAATTGATGAGTCTGCTAAGTACAGGTAAGGGGCATTAAAAAATGGTGGCTGTTTAAAAAAATTAATTTTTCATTCAAAGCTCTATATTATTAAAACTACCAACAATACTAGAAAACATAAGAAATCATCATTTGAATTAGAGTTAATTTGCTAAAATATGAGCCCTAATAGAGCTATTTACTTCATATAGTTTCCAAGATACAGCTTTTTTTAAAAGTAACATTTCATAAAAAAAAATGCATTGAACAATCAGTTGTAAGTGAATTTATTGTCAGAAATCTATATCTCAAAAACCATTTGACGTACAAATGTCGATTAGCACTCAAATTAAAGTGCGTTTAATATACTATGAAGGAATATATGACACTTATATCCGCAGGAGTAGTAGTTTTCGTGATATTAGTTAAAATAAATTGATTTATACTTTTCGGACAAAATTTATATCCATATGGTAATATCATAAACACTACTATCCCTAAGAAGAAACGTGTCAGAGCCTACTTTATAGAAAATTATTTATTTATTTTTTTTATTTATTGATATTTACAACTGTATAAAAAAATACAACCAGTAAATTTGATCATAATGACATAATGATATGATACAGGATGTAGAGAAACTACCCAGTAGTAAAACTCTAAAAACAGTTTACAATATAAGGTCACGAGGCCATCTTCTTTTCAGGCGCCTCGGAGGATTGCCAGGAATGGAAAAGGAAGCAAGGTTAGAAACTAGTGGGTTTGGGTGGTTAGAGAGTTTATTATGGATATAGAAAATTAAATTACCTTTATTTTGAGTGCCGGCAGACATATGAACGTCTAATACTTCCTTAGATTTTTTTTCATAGATTCAAAATGTCTCTCTGGACTGTTAGTGAATTTATTTTGAGAAATCTATATTTCAAAAACCATTTGACGTAGGAATGTTTATTACAATTTAAATTAAAGCTAGTTATAATGGACTATAAAGTAGTCTATTAGGTATATTTTCGTAAGAGTTGTAGCTTTCTTTATAATCGACAAAATGAATTCACAAAATATTGATTTATAGTTGTCGGGACAGACATTTTGAATCTATGAAAAAAAAATTCAAGAAGTATTTGACGTTCATATGTCTTACAGCACTCAAAATAAAGGTAATTTAATTTGCTATAAATTAGATTCTGACACGTTTCTTTGTAGGGGTAGTAGTGTTTATGATATCGGTAAATGGGTATAAATTTTGCACTTGAAATTTTGTCCAAACAACTATAAACCAATTTATTTTAGATTATGTCACAAAATACTACTCTTGTGAATATAAGTAAAATATATTCCTTTATAGTACATTGAACGCACTTTTATTTGAGTGCGAGTTGAGGCGCAGGTCTTTCCAACCTCCGAACTGAAACGGCACCAGTTCGAATCCGAGGGGGGTGTAAACTTTAATTTCTGTAGTGGTCCCTTTACTCCTCCCCCACTACGGTTAGAATAGGATGGTGTAGATAACTCACGTATGTCAGAAATGACCAATAAGGGAGTCATTAAAAAAAAAAAGTAGACTAATCTTTAAGGTTACAGCCCACACGATAAGACAACCTTCCTTAGGAGATTTTTCAGATTCTAGATTCGGTTACCCTAAGGGGCAGTCTCCGATGAAACTAAGACTGAACAGGCCGATCATAATGGTCATAAACCCCACGAAAACAAAAGTAATGAGGTTTGGGTAGAAGGTATGGAGCATTATGTGTGTCATCAGGATTGAACGGGTGGGAAAGTTCAAACACCTTAACGATAGGAGCTATATTAATTTGGATGTGACCGTGCTAATCGCAGCAGCGGGGAAGATAGTTAAAGCAGTTAAGAGAGGTTATCTTAACAGGTAAAAAGTGAAAAAGAAAACAAAATTTACCGAATTCAGGCCAACATTTTCCTCCATTCTGACGTTCTCTTAGAAATCGTGGGCGCTGACAAGAAAGCTTCAATCAAGGAGCGTTAGAAATGAGATTTTTCTGGAATATTGAGGGAAAAACAAGAAGACATCGAGTAATAAACACCATCATCAGATCGAACCTCAATGCTAAAGCTTGCCAACGACGCATTCCAGGAAAATGGGCTAAGATAGGCTCCAGGAACAAAATTGCTAGTGAAACGTATTGTACCAAAGTAGAGGGGAAGTAAGAGAAAAGGCGACCGAGAACGAAATGAGAAGGTGATGTAAAGAGAGACTTCTAAAGAAGAAGACTACAGTGGAATGATGAAAGACCCTGAAAGAGGGCACTATAGACTACGGTGGAATGACAAAATACCCTGAAAGAGGGCACTATAGACTACGGTGGAATGACAAAATACCCTGAAAGAGGGCACTATAGACTACGGTGGAATGACAAAAGACCCTGAAAGAGGGCAATATAGACTTCTTACTCCCATTGCTTAAGCGGTTATTCGAGGATTTAATATGAACTATGCTCCATTAATTTTTTTCTTCTGTATTTTTTCCTTCCTTTTCTTTTTTTTTTTAGCTTTCGAAATCGCAGGCCGTATGCCGTACCTTTGTAAGGGGCGCAGTCTAGAGAGGGTAAGTAAGACCAGGAAATAAATACTGATTGACAACATATATTTTATAATCTGGCTTGAACAAGCAAGAACTAACTTCTCCAGGTTCGCATCAAGTTTCGTAACCACCCCCTAATTACATTCATGCTCTCCTGAGAATGTACATTTCAAATATTTTATGTTGTCCTCTGCTTTTACAGATTGTATGACATCTCCATTCTCAAGGAAGAGGGTCGTTAATTGCAACTTTTTTCAAGATGATTCCCGCATGTTTTTTGAAGATTTAAGGCCAGACCAATCTCCACCAGGAACCTCTGGATGGACACTATTTAAAATTATTTCTGCAGAACCAGTGTCGCCATGAAAATCTGATCGTCAGTGAACTCAGTAAAGACTACACTCTTTTCATCATTGTTTAAGTTGTATCCAAATTTATTTGAAAATTCTTCATTACAGAGCTCGTGGTATGGGTGATCATATATTGTCCACACTCTGACTGCTTTTTCCTCTCTCCCTAGACTTACAATAGAATATTCTTAGTACAATAAAAGAAAATAATAATAATTTTATCGAGCGCTGTAAATATATACTCTGAATTATAAAATGCAAGTGATCGTGAAAGTAATATTAGTAAGTTTCGATAAGGAAGTATGAGGAATAAATAACTGCTGCACCTGAGTCTATTTACTTAAAGAAAAAAATGTATTACTAAACAATTATAATTTGTTTTAAAACCATAACCAGATATCTCACAAAAGTTCATCGGAGTACCTACAAAAAATTAATAATTCGGTGAAGTACATGATATAACATTCATAACGATTTCATTTTTTTAAAATAACAATTTCAAGATAAGATAGTGACCATACTACAAAAATCTAACTTCATCGATATAAATAAAATTTGGAAACAAATTTCTCAGATTGGATCTATATTATTGAATACTGGATGCTATTTTTTTATTTATTAATTAATCATTAAAAATAAGCACCAAGATGTTTTGGAACTTCTGTAAAAATCCTACAAACCCTAATATACAATAATGAGTCAAGGTACAATTAGTGCTTTATAAGCAATAAAGATAATATTTTGAGAATTTTAATTTACAGCAAATTCCCAATCCCCGACGTTCCTTTATTATATTTTGAGTCTAGGGATCTTTTGATAAATTAAAAAAAAAATATGGATATAGATTATAAAACAAAAAAAACATAAAAATTTGTGATATGCGCCCTTCATACAACTTTCACTTACCACCCCACATTCAGTTGAAATTAATCCCCGCTCGTTTCAGGACAGAACAGATATTTCAATATTATTTATTGTGATAATAATTTCCCATTGAATTTTACAAATTAGCCTTTTAGATTAACAGATTGATTAATAATAATTTCGACAAGTCTTAGAAAAGTTATTTAAAAATAACTAAAAGTAAAAAAAATTTCCTTTTCAAATGTATAGCAGATATATAAAACTATAACAGTTTACAAAATTCAAATTCTGCTCTTAACCATTTATTCAGTGCTAAATTGTTATGAAATCAATTTTGAAATTACGAAGAATAATTTTAGGGAGATATCTTCCTGTCAAATGAAAGATTTGAATATAGGTTAGGTGAAATTATAAAAATAACTATTATTGTAACAATAAAATTTGAATATTATCCTACTATTCTTTTCTCAAATCTTTGGCTTTCGAACGGTATATAATGTGGCTATATTACTACACTAGGAATGTGTTTTCAGCCTAGAAAAAATATTTTTCCTATTATCTCCTTAAATAAATTATTATGTCTTTTTATGGTTTATATTTATTTGTTTATAACTATTAGTAAAAAGTTTAATATTATTAATTATTTCAAACAAGCTCAATTGAAGGAACCTTATGAGGAGAAGAGGGTGAGCAAATAAACAAAAACTTACTTATTTGTGCCGACGTTTCGACCTGAATTTCAGGCCTTCATCAGAAATACTCCAGCAAAGGTTTTGACTGGACTGTTATAGGATAGGACTGATAGGACTTTAGTCACAAGCTCTGTTGGAAAATTCATGATAAAGGCATGAAATTAAGGTCGACACGTCGGCACAAATAAATAAGATTTTGTTTATTTTCTATATTAATACCTCAATAAGGGTACTTTAGAGGAAGTCATTTTGAAAATTCATTCATTCCTCTCATCTAGGATAAGTGAAGATACAGAAAAATATGAGAATGTATTGAACAGATTTTTCAAAGTGCAACTACCGGAGTCAGAGGATAAATGTGCTTTGGTACAAAGTTTGGAAGAACAAGAGTCAAGATGCATCTGTTTAAAAAAAAAATGCACTTTCAGTACTCTTTTAAGCATACGAAACTTATTGGGTCACTAAAAGAACTACAAAAAAACTCCAAGTATCGGTTAATAGTGATAATAATACTACTGGCGTGAAATCATTTTCAGTAAAGAATTTGAACAAAGGATTAACTTCAAGCCAATAGAGAAACTAATGAAGAAAAGGAAGTGGAAGTAATGTGGTCACAGCATAAGGAAGCATGACAGTTTCTTCATCGTTCTATTGAGAAACATGCACTTGAATGGAATGTACAAGGTAGCTCAGAAGGAAGGGCGACCCAGAGAAAAGAAAAATAGTTGGCAACTGATCGAGATAAGTGGCGATGATTTGTGTTGCCGTTTTATCTAATGGAAACTATAAACTATATACTAATCTACCCACCTTTCGCACTACAGAAAACTAAGGCCGTCAAACTCTATAGTTTATCTGGGCATAAAATTGGATCGCCACATAATACTGTAAGTTCATTGTTACATGAAAACCAAACGAGTCCCCCTCAGATCATACCGGCTACACCACCTTTTATCATCGCCAGTACTCTCACTAAGGATCAAACTCCTAAGTTATAAAAATATAAAGAAGGGACATAGCACCATCTACAACGCTTCCAGGATACTGTGTTGTGGAAGATTGTGCGGCCAACATCGCTGAAGAAGATGAAGACAGACCATCTACACGAGCTCTTCGAACTATCCACTGTGCCTGAGTTCATTCAACGCAGGTACATAAAGTTTTTCGACTCTGTACGGCACCAAAGAAATCCACTGTTCAGGACCCTTACACCAGCGCCTCCTCCCGTGCGTTGGCATTGAACTAGATAAAAATTCAGAAACGACGTGCCAGGACACGTGTTTAGAGAATACGTTTTTTAGGTTTAGTTTAAATTTAAAAACCGATGTCTGCTCCAGCACATTAAAAAATTTCAAAGAACGCCCACTACAACAAAATTAAAACTCAAAACTTCTAAAAATGTAGGCCACTACAGAAGAAGGAAACTGTGCGGAATCAAAATATATATTGGTATATATATTCATAATAAAAACAATAAATTTCAGAAATAGGTTATGGATAAAAAGCCACCTAAACTAATCCTCAAAGGTGAAAATGTGCTATAAATCCTGCCAATAAACAGTAAGATACCAAGGAATTCACCTCAATTGCCGCCTTACCTGGAATCACTATATCAAGATTAAACTAACTCAGGCCTATCCAATTATTATTGGGGGTTAGCAATGCTATATCCCATCGTAAATAGAAAATCCAAATTAAAACCAGAAACAATAATTCTTATTTGTAAAACAATACTCAGGCCACTGCTGATGTACGACCGTGAAGACCTGGGTGCGGCATCATTTATGAAAAGAGAAAAACTACAATAATTTCTAATTAAAGTCTCCAAAATCGCAGTGAATGTTCCTTGGTTTGTAAAAAATAGCCAATTGCATTGGAAATCGCAAATGGAATCAATAGAAGACAAAACAAAAAATGGTTCATAAAATTCCACTCTCAGAGGTACCGTTCAATAAAGGAGCAGTGACTTACTTGGGAACTACAACCTCACCACCAGGCTGCTGCAGGACATCCTGTTATAAGTTCTATATTTATCGATTCTATTATTGACATAAATACAGTTTTATTTTTTATTTTTAATAACTTATTTTCCCATTAGATGTCAATTATTTATTTTGTTAAATCCATAGATATCTTTGTTTTTGTGATGTAACTTTTCTTCTTCTCTCTTCTTAAGAATTGTTATTTTTATATTTTTATATATTATCCTATTTCTTATACCATTATAAATTCTTAGGGGTGTCTTTTGTACTAGACTATACCCTCCCCTCCCCCCCCCAAAAAAAATTAACTGTAAAAAACTAACCATTATGCCATGCAAGGCTCAGCAGGCCGATACGGCATTAAATAAATAAATAAAAATACTATAATCTACTACAATAGTTTTGAAAATTTGGCATTTAAGTTCTGACAAACTACTTAAATGGGTATAAAGCAACTTATATTAATAACCATTTAATTGTTCATAGATATACCAATTTTAATCGAAATAGTCATTTTTCATTAAATAAGAAAAATCTAGCTTGCCTGTTCATCGACAGACAACCATACTGGAAGACTTGGTTATTTCGATTTATGGGACCAAAAACGTATATTTTAATCGAAAACTCAAATAAATTCAATATATCAGTTACTGACAGAAAAAAATCTTAGTTGATTCCTTATCATAAGAGTTGATCCAAATGCTCTGATATACATTCAAATTAAAAATCTAGTGAATGGGATCAAACCCACATCTTCGTTTCTTTAGCTTACCACAGTGTCAATAGAGGATTAATAGTATAATGTATTTGTTCTGGAGCTATTCTTTATTGAATAATGATAAAAAAAAAATTAGGTTAGAGTCATTAAGGAAGAATGAATAAATAAAAAAAACAAAAAACTGAGTTGTGATAAATTATAATAGAGAAGGTTGACGATGTGAGTAAAAGTTTTAATTTTTAATTTAATGTGAAGAATTGACAAAATATGGTAATTTTTATACTGAATTAATGACCTGGCCTGAATAGCCTACATAAAGTTTTGTTAATATTGATGTGGTTCTAAAACTGTATTAAGATTGTCTTTGCGGATGGCTGAATCGGCCGAAACGTCAGTCTTATAAAGAAATATAAACTGTTTTGAGTCTAAAATTGGATAAAATTTATTTATTTAAACAACAACCAGTCTCAAGAAAGTGTTAAGATCGTGTATAAAATAAGATATCTTCATAATCACGTAAATAATTTTTATTAAATTAGTTGACGTGAATGAAAGCAAAATACAGTATTTTTACCTTATTACACACAAAATAATGTTTCCGATGTTCTGTAGAAAGGGCTATTTTAAAAAAAAATTATTTATTGATATTTACAACTGTACATAAATACATCAAGTAAATTTGAGGAAATCATAATGGTATAGTACAAGCATGTAGATAAACTACCCATTAATAGCACTCTAAAAACATTAGATAGGGCTATTTAATCAAGAATGTGTTTCACCTTTTTACTGGAATACTCATAGATACCAATTTGTGTAAAACATGATTGGTATGTTTACCGGGTTCTAAAAAATATTAAGGTTTTCATTTACAAAGAAGTTGCAGAAAACTGCAACATATATTATCATGGATATTTACTAACTACGTATTTTGTGTCAATTAACTTTATATTTCATTTCCTTTTTCAAGTATTTTACTTACATACTTGATTAATTACAAATATTTTCTTTCTCAGTTTTATTTATAATTATAATTTTAAATTATTATCACTAAATTAAAATATTCGTATTTCTTTTAGATTATATAACTTTATATTTTTATTTCCTTGATATTGTTATTTTACCTACATATTTAATTAATTGCATATATTTTCTTTCTCAGTTTTATTCATAATTGTAATTTTTCCTTATTATCATTAAATTAAAATATTCATATTTCTATTATTATATATAAATTTATATTTTTATTTACTTAATATTGTTATTTTACTTACATATTAATTACCTATATATACGTTTTATTGCCCACTTCTCTCATTACTTTATTTATCTCAAAGTTTATTTTGTACATATATTTACTAACTAAATTTTCATTTAGTTGAAACGTGGGGCGAAACGTTGGCTCAATAAATAGTATATGTATCTACTATTTGAGTTTTTTTTACCGCACCCGGACCATATTCCATTCATCTATACACACGGTCAATCAATAATCTTCCAGTAAATTTTCATTTGTATTTTATTATTATCTATTATTTATTATGGTTCTTTCCTCTTACTTAATTTTAATATTATTCTACGCACATTGCCTTTAGCTTCTTATAATACTTAAAATATTCATGTCTTTCAACATTATTTATGTATCCATAATCTTAGTTATTTTCTAATCATTATGTATGTCCTTTTAATCATTGGTTTTATCTTGTTTTTTGTTCTTAGCTCTGACTGAAATTCCGGCCGAAACGTTGGCACTAATAAACAAGTTTTTACTTATTTGCGTTTTTCATTGACCATATTAACTCATCGTTATTATCCTGGAAGTATTGGATTAACCTATTTCTTTAGAACACTGAGGATATCAATATCCTGCTTATTAAGAATGTAGGATATCCCGCTTACTAAGAACGCACTTATCTTTCGGAAAATAATTGAGATTGTAGATTAATGATAAAACTACTTTGCCTGTTTAAATTTGTCGTTAGATAGTAAATTCAGTTATTTTCTTAATTTAATTTTAGTCCTAGAAAATAGTTTACTTATTAGAAATGTAAGAACTTGTGAATATTTTGTTTGGTAAGATATTGCATTCTTTCTAATCAGGCAAGATCGATATCAAGACGAATATATGGAATGCTGAATTATCGAGTTCATAGTTGAGAGTCCAGTGTGTTTAATTTTAGCCCTAATTCATATTTAACAGAAAACAAATAAAATAATTCTTCTGTTCCAAAGTTCATTTAATTGTATCTTTATCTATATTAATATATCAAACTGAATAGGTTGTATATTTGAACTCGCTCTTGAAGTATAAACTGCAGGTTGTATATTTCAGCTAATTCAGTCTCATTTGGATGCTTTTCTTTTTTGTGGAATAGGCCATTTATCATGGCATATGTAATCAAGCTACGCATCATAACAATTTAGCAATAACCGTACTGGATTGTTGCTGGATAAGTGGCAATAATCCTTGCCATGAAAATAACCATTAAACTGATTTTTTTGAACGCAAGTTTCTCTTACGGTGTAAACTCGCAATTAGGACAGGTTCGAAAAAATAATTAAAGTGGTTAGCAAAGTTCATAAAAATAAAAATCGAAAACTTGGGATATCATGGAAAATTATAAGTTTCCTATCGAAAGATATTTAAACTATATACAATATAGTAATTATCTGAATCATGGCAGTATTAGAGAAGCTATGTAGTGGATTCTTGACTCTCCTTATAAAACCATCAAGCTTATAAATTTTTGTCTGTCCACAAAAATTTCGGATGTTATTTAGTTAATCAAATGGATTCGGTTATGTATTCGGTAATCATCATGATTATGAAACAATTTTATATGTGTAATACAATTTTAATGGGAGTGACACGACGGAATATATGTTTGCATTTAATTGAATTAGTAAATTATTGCAAACGTGTCTTTATTTTAAATTATTGTTTAATATTTCCTTTATCTTGTAACGAATAGGATCTAAAAAAAAATATTACCAAAAAAAAAGCGGCCACCCTTAAAAAATTACGTTGTCGTTTTTTGTTCTCCAAGAATAGCAAAATTACACGCTATACCACCATAGGCTTAAAATTTATTTTAAAGACTAAGTTTGCAACATAACATTTCACTTAAATTCTCCCTCCAATGATCAGCAAAGAAGTGTGAATGAGCCAGAATCTGGAACCATGGAGTTCACAACTGCTTGTTTGAATCAATTATAATCTTTTATCTTAATAGTTACAAGAAATGAAAGGAAAATCTTCCACAGGAAAACCTGTAGTTAAATGATATGGCCCTCCCTCTTTCACCTGTAATTTTGATATATATGTATCTTTATTTTGATACATATATAACCGTAGAAGGAGTTAGAGCAGGGAGTGCTAGGCTGGGAGAGGGTAAATTCGTCCATTCCTACTTGTTTAGGCAATTAGGTGTGACTTAAGGGAACCTATGATATTGGATATTTATAAAATGTAGGCGAAATTATGTAAAAGAGCTAATGAAAGTAAAGGAAGATACCTTATTGTGAGAATGGGAAGAGAGAGAACCGATGAAATTCAAGTTAGTGGAGAAAAAAGTAAGGAGAGTAAAAAAGAAGGAAGAGTAGGGACATTCAAAGAAATGCTTGTGACTCCGTCGGAGTTGGCTCCACAGTTTGTCACATATAAAATTGTTAAAAAAACGCGGCTGGAATAAAGGCTGAGGTTTGTTAGTTATATATAGTTATATTTGTTAGTTAGTCCTTTAGCTATGACAAAGCAGAAACATATGAGTGACAAATAAAAGAGCATGCCTGCTGGAGCTCCCAACTTCGAGATGTAGGAAGAATCTTGTAAGTAAAGGTTCGGAGGTGAGAATAAAACGGAAATTGGAAGAAGGAGAATAAGAGGAGAGCTAACTACCTCTACAGATGTACAGAGAAGTTTGAGGATTGAAGTTTCGACCCGTACCATAAAGAGAAAATGACAGAATAGGGTTTCGATAAAAAAAAGTCACTAAAAGTTACTAATTTTCTAACTGTTGTGAAACTCTTTTTTTTTTTTAAATAACATAATTTAGGAAGTGTTCACTTTTGAAAGGACATAATTACGATTTAGTTTGAAGAAATAAATGCTATTTTTCACTTTTTAAAACAGTTATGTTGTATTTTTTTTATATAACCTATAACAAAGCAATATATTTAGTAGTAAAATATCGTAAATCTCAGTATGCTCTTTTTTTGCTCGGCAGTTTAAATATAACTATGTATTTCATAATAATAGTTCTTGAAAACTGTTTATAATAATAGTTTTTTTTAACTTACCGTAGGCCGTAAGGCAGATAGGCATATTTTTTATCCTATTTTCGGATTATACGTATTTTGAAACATATAATCTCAAAATTTAAGGTGGTGTTGACTTTTCTTCCATCTTGGCCAATTTCAAAGTTCAGTATTAAAAATAATAAACCAAAATATACATTAATACAGTAACCCTAAGAAGTAAATTGCTTTCTTGAATAATGACACATATGAAAAAACAAAGTTTTTTTTTTTTAATCATGCCATAGACTGTACCGTAAACTGAAGTTAATTAGTAACAGCTCTAAATATCTTTAGCAAAGTCTGTAGGATGACTTCAGAAAAGATAATAACCATATTGTACAGTACATTTGGAATACGTGTAATTCTAAATAAAAAATATTGTCCAGAAGTGTCACTATTCAAGCAAAAACAGCGATGTGTACCAAACTCTGAATTGGACATGCGTATGTTCGATACATCATTTGTGATGATCGTCAAAGTGCAATTTGAATTCAAATATTGAAATAAAATATTTAGCAATGTGGGGTACGCAAGAGCGTGGTCCAATCATTAGTAAATGGATCTAAATGAAACTTAATGATGTTGTTCCCTCCACTATTAAGGTATACTGGGTACATTAATGAAACATATAATGTTATAAGTTTTATATTTATATTAATTCAAGTACAAATACATAACATAGAAGTACGTTAATAATAAAAAATGTTAATGAATCAAAAACAGTAAAACGTCATAGCTTTGTTCAAACACGAACCAAGACAAAATGGAGGGTGCAAGTGGTGTACGCAATTTGAACGGAAAATTCTAACTCCGCCTGTTTCCACCAACATGATTATAGCTCTGAACGGTGTTAAAACAACTCTCTTGGTAACTTCTGGTCCAAGAGTTGGCGTACAAAAATCCTAATTATTAAAGTCAATTTTGAATATTTTTTTCAGAATTATTTTTATTAATTATTATGTACTGTTAGCTATAGCTATAATAAATAATAAATACACGGTACTTGTCTAGGTCCTAACAGTTTTTGCATGAAACAGTAAGGTGAATGTAATTTTCTTTATTGATTACAGTAGGAAAACAGAAACAACCTACGCGATAAAAAGAAAAAAGTTAAACACTTAGGAGAGCTTCATAACATCAATATTTTAGTATAAAGTATTGCTGAAATACGTACTACAATATTAAGGTCTAATTTTTTTTTAATCGTAATTTTGAAACGATATTGTTAACTTAATAATTACTTCGTGAATAATTTAAATATAGTATTAATATTTAATTTATTTTTATTTGTACTATATTCTTTAGAATTTTGGTTTATTTTAAAAGAAACATATGTATTTTATATTTATAATGTAATAAGTGTAGAAAAACCAGTGGCTAAGGGTTGTTAAACCGTTGTAAAGGCGTCGCCTAGCAATAGGCCGACCATCTTCATTTTAAGTCAGTTGTAGCTAATTAGTGGCCATTACAGTTACTAACCAACCCTATCTGTGTTCAGTTGGTATTATGTTTTGGACATTTTGAGTGTTTTGAACCAGACATTTTGTACGTTTTAGTCCTTTGACTTGAAAAAGCAGTTGCTGTTAATAGGTCGTCTGGTGTAGTTCATTACCAGCCCTGTCTGCTATTTTTGGTCAGATAGCTCTGTCTGCGAAAATTGTTGTTAGAGACGTGGACCTACCAACGTTTGAACAATTGGACTTAGACTTTGAAACATCTCTGTATTCTTCAGAATCCATCTTGTCTCTGACCCATCAGAGTCTTCCAGCGGTATTTTATACATTTTGTTTATTCTTTCATTTTATTTTGGAAATCATATTTATATTGTTTGAAGGTTTTATTTTGATTTAATTTTGTTGCAAAATGTTTTCAATTGTTAGCTTAGCCAAATATATATTTATATTCCGAGCCAGCTTGTTTTTTTTCTTTTAAAGATTTCCTACAAAAATACATCGTAAATGTGAGGTCGCTTTAACAAATAATTGGACGAAAAACTAGTATTTATAATTCCATTTTTATACAAAGATAACGACAATTCAACCAAAACCTTCATTCAAAAATATTTCGACCAGGAATGAGGAGGATAATATATGCCTATAGTAATTGAACGGATTTATATTGGCCATATAATATTACTCCTAACACCTTATGACAGATGCTCCCTATTCGCATCATGGTGTATGATGCGTATGCCAGGGGTGCTACTCCACTATTTACTTTGCACTGTTTTTTCCTATATATTCGATCGGTTTAAGGATTATTGTGTGGTTTTTTTTTTGTTTTTTTACAAGGGTGTCCGAATTTTTTTGAAGTCCAATAAGTGTGCCGCGAATTTTTTTCGGCTTAAGAGTGGTACCATAGTGATGAATGTGAATCGCTGTCTAATGATATTATAATGCAATTAGTACTTGATCTTGTTATTATTTTCATTCAATTCAAATTAGGTTCTAATTCCTGAAAATAAACTTTTAAGGGCCACCTATAGGGTCTATAGACTATCTATAGAGTCAGATGAAAAGAATTAAGAGTGTCTGTATTAGTAATGTATTATTATTATTAAGTTACTGGGGCACATCTTTCAGCTATAACCAATTCTCAAATGTTTGTAATATGATGCTCTCCAGAAGCTGCTGTGAGCTTGATTTTAGTAATTGAAAATATATTTTGAGGCAGGCTCCCTAAATATTTGTAACTATCCCTAATTTGAGCGATCGTTAAGAAATGGAACAATCTTGGCCTCCCTTCCTCTTGAGGACGGTGGCCACTCCGCTGTGGTGCTTCATGGAGGCCAACGTGGCAGGGGTAAGCCCGCTCGAGTCCCTGGGGTTGGGATCGGCCCCACTCTCGATGAGGAGCTGCGCACAGCCGACGCGCCCCCTGAGGGCCGTGTAATGGAGGGGGGTCCTGCCCATGCTGTCCCTCTTGTCCTTGTCCGCTCCTGCCTCTATCAGCCGCTTCACCAGCTCCTCGTGGCCCCCCACAACAGCTAGATGTAGGGGGGTCCTGCGCACGATGTCTTTCTGGTCCACGTTGGCGCCATCCGCTATCGCTGCCACTGCTGCTTCTATTTCCCCTCGTTCTGCAGCCTTCATTAATCTCTTAGTTGCTTCCGCCTTTGAAAAAAAAAAGATATAACATAACATATTGTAAGAGAACATACAAGAAATCTCAATTATTGAGGCAAATGGAATAAAAATACAAGATTATATATATAACGAAATATTATTTTCTGATAAGAAATCGTGATGGCCTGATGCACAGGTCTGGTTGTGTGCATCACTCCATTCAAACATGTGCCCACCAAGGCGGGTGTGTTCATCTGGTTTTAATAGTCAAAGCGGACTAATGAAATTTTGAAATTGAAATTATAATAAAAAAATATATATAAACACGATTTCTACAAAATCGGAGTGATCTGGAAACAGGTAATTTAGTTCCATATTTATACTAATAAGTGTAACACAATAAAAAAAATATTTCAATCGAAAATAAAGAATTGGTTTTAATACTTAACAAATTAAGAATAATGTAATCAGGTTACGTTTTAGTAAGGCAACTTCTTGACTCACCTTTGCTGCAGCGTTACGCTTCAATGTTGCGTTATTCTTTTTGGTCTGTAATAATCCAATACATAACATCACCATTACTAATAGATAATTCAACTCAATTTTAAACTATGATATGTATAATAATAATAATATAATGTACGCAATGGATAGTTTAATTTTTGTGGTCCAACTATCTGCATAGTTTAGAGTTTAGAGTAAAAATAACCAATGAATTATAAAATTATACCCCTGGACCTACCAACGCCCAAATGTAAATCTCCAACTATCTAAATACCGCAAACAAAATACAACAATGTCAAAATATCAAGAAAAGTTCCGAGAACTGCTACAAACTCTACCAGAACATACCGCTATATATACAGATGGGTCGAAGTCAGATAACGCAACAGGATCGGCCTTTGTGACACCAAACACAACCCATAAGAGAAAACT
>NW_027106725.1:270576-271056 GCF_000696795.3 Halyomorpha halys
GGGCGTTGATGACCAGGCTGTTAAACGCCCTTTCAAAACTAACAAACAAACAAACCAATGAATTATGTAACTTTGACCTGTTGATGCATTGCATCCAAAAAAAATCTTAATAATTAATATGACGAAACAGAAAGAGTTCAACTACAACGAAGTGCTGGAGATTAACACCCTCTTGCGTGGTAATAATAATTTCACACCTGGCAATACTTTCTACCTTTTTCATGGATCGTACCGCATTAGCTAATCTATAATAACAGACACTATTATTTGAAGAACAACTATGAGAAAAACAAAGGACACGTTTAAAGGAATAGTCCATGAAAGGAATGGAGTATGAACAATTAAATTTATAAAAGAAAAAACAGTTGTCAAACCGAACACCAGAAATTATTTTTGGAAGAATTACTTTCAAAAATTTGTTTGAACCCCGTTTTCTGATTCCTGTTTACCAATGCACAGAAAATAAATGCATGAATGAGT
>NW_027106725.1:271169-287077 GCF_000696795.3 Halyomorpha halys
AAAAAACAAGAAAAAAACCTAGTCATCGTTTGAACAAATTTATTTTTATTTTGACCCTGTTTCATGATAATATCTGGTAGAAATAAATATCATACCGGAGGACCATTCTTTACCCTTCCCCTTGCCCAAGGTTAGAGCAGCCCGTCAGCCTACTTAAGACAACTCACAGACCGGACGTAGGACTGGTGTATCCTACTCGTTCATCGTGTATCACATTGAAGTCCAGGACCACATTGTGTGGCCAAAGATCTCAAGCGTCTATTATGCTAACAAAAAACAAAAAAAAAACAACAGCTTACCTCTAAAGTGGAACTTGATCGTGCTCTGAACAACATGGCTTCATGTTTTCGGTCTTTCAAGTCAGTAGTGAAAGTCTATTAAACAGATAATCACAATTATTATTCAATAGAAGTTTTGATTACGAAAGGTGAACCTGTATAAAAACTATTAAAATTATATTTAACACGTTTTGTACGTATATATTGTTGAAAATATGTTCTCAACATATATGTACATTTTGGCCTATGATGTTAATTTTTGAATAAATGGCTCATTTCTCTAAGACAATAATAATAATTGTGTGTTAAGGTTTAAAAAATGAATTATTTTAGAATTACTAAAAGCAATTTGACTTTTCTAGACGACTAAAAAAAAAAATTTGATAATTGATTAATTATTACTGTTATCAGGCTATATGAAGGCTAAAAACCTAAATAACAAGAAATATATTAGAAAAAAGTTTTAAACTGGGATTAATTTGTACTAAAATTATTAAGTCACTTGGAAACGATACTTTAGAATTTAGACTGGAACAAAATTTTAGTGGGTCTTCTATAAGCCTCATGAATCTTATAGCTGTTTCAAGCATGTAAATAAAATTAAAGAGTGAGTTGATAGATACTAAAAAGGTTCATAGCGATGAGATTAATTTCCCTTAATGTTTCCAGTCATAAGATATTGGAGTGGAAGATCGCTTCATAAAAGTTTTAGCTAAAAAGTCGCATTATTTCAGCATCATAAAAAAAAACAAAAAAAAGTAATTAAAAATATTTCCATCCATCAATACTTACTGCCGTTAAATCAATCGCACTAAGGAAAGGCAAGATATAGATTTTTGTGATTTCTTTTATTAAACCGGTTTTCAGATCAGTGTGTGATGAATATAATAGATGAGCAGCCAAACATAGATGGACTTTGATCCATTCGTGTATGAAAAATAAAATACAGTAGTAAAAATAACAGATTTAATCATCATCAAAGCAATGCTGCTATAATGTAAACGATATATTATAATAATATTAACCTTTGTTGACACATTAAGCATATAAATACAATAAAAATTACTCATACATAATTAAAAATTCATGATTCACAGGATGGAATAATGAATCCACAATGAATGCGTGGGAGTTTTTGTCGAAATGCTAGAAACGCACTAATAAAGAAATGTTTAATGATTACATATTTACTAGTATGAACACTATTAATGAAACATATCTCATTCTCAATACAAAAGGTATGAAATTGGTTTGCTAATATGATTTTAGCCCACCAAAAAAATTTGACACTTAAAAAATAAGACAAAATAATAAATATATTTTTTTCATTCATTTCTAATTAACAAATTTATCAAATACTGTCAGCAAAATCCACTCATTTCCATTAAACAATTGTGTACATAGACTATTTTTTTAAATTAAATAGTTATTATTTCAAATCTTCATTGATTATTAGCGCAACATTAAAACAAGCTTTAAAAAAAAATGCAAGAGACTAATTTCTATTTTTTGTTTAGCTCTTTCATTCATAAAGCTGCTATTATATTAGTGGTGTCAAATTTTTTATATAGAATTCCATATTTTAAAAGTTAATTAATTTGAAATCGCATGAAATTTATTATTAATTTCATTTATCTCGATATAGAAAATTAAGTAAGTATTGCGATCGGGCAAAACTACGAATTCGAATTTTCGATGGAAAAACATGTTTCAATGTACTTGTTGTCTGGGGATTTAGGGCGTAAAACCCTGAGGTCATCAACGCCCATGTTTCGTGCTTTATAATTTTATTTCATTTATATTTATAATTTTATTTCACTTTAAATAATTTCGAAAATGTACTCGTGTTCAAATAACCAAGTTTCGCAAAATGGTCGGTGTATATGCGGGAACAACCTAGTTGAAAAATGAACATTTATTCGAAACTAATATTTCATATTTAAATATTAGTTATGGAATGGTAAGCCTTAAGACTGACATATTCTTGTGATACTACAGATACTTTTTCGATAAAATCGACTCACCGAAATAGACAAAACATGTAATTGATTTTTCATGTTGTTCGATTTAATGAAAACGGCTTAAAAAATGTTGATTTAACTGGGTATAACATTATTCGATTAACTGGGCATTAATAAAAATGACGTCTAATTCTAACTGAAATAGTTTAACAAGGCGTAAATGCCGAATTTCCATAAACACATTCACTAAAGAACCTTCATTTTGTTTGTTCGAAATAATTGGTGATTTCCATTTTAATTAATAATTGAAAAGAGGTGAAAATAAACTGAATCCTTCGGTAATTAACTAAAGGAAATAAAAGAAAAAATATTTTTTCAGGTTGTAAACACTTTTCGGAATTTTCCAAAAAGAGTAGTAATATCAATGTATTATATATCTTAGGAAAGCAATAATAATAATAATAAAGGCCTAACGAACCCGAAGGTTCGATGCCGGTACCACCAAACGCTTTATGCATACATCCTTTCAGTGATGCCCCTCCAAACCCAATTCCACTAAATCAGTTTTAACGCAATCCTCCCATCAACGTTTCGGTCTACTCCTCGGACGTTTACCCGTGGGTTCAGTGTTTATTAACATTTTAGGGATCCGCTCGTTACACGCCCATCTCATACGCCGCAATGCTATAACTTGAATTATATTTAGCGGAGTTAGGTCCCTTAATTCAGCGTTGTGTAATCTTCTACGTTCTTCCGTTAAGTCATTCTTTTTCAGTCCGAATATTTTTCGCAATACTTTATTTTCGAAAACCCTAAGACGCTGTTCATCCCTTAGTATAAGAGGCCGTAAGAGGCCACGCCTCACATCCATAAAGAACAGTGGGAAGGACAATAGTTTTGTAAATTCTAATTTTTAAGTTTTTCGATATAAGGCGTGAGCTAAGCAGCTTCGAAATTGAAAAATAACAATCATTTCCCGCCTTCAACCTAGTTTCTATTTCCTTATCAATTTCGTTTTTTCTGGTTACCATAGAACCTAAATACTTAAACTTATTTACCTGTTTAAACGTATTTCCTCCTATATCTATATCTCCGAAATTGCTTGCGTTTCTACTGCTAACCATGTATCTTGTATTATCCGTATTTATTTCAAGACCTAGTTCCTTACTGGAGTTTATTAACATGGTTGTATGGTTCTATAGTTTCTTTCTCCTCACCCCATAATACCAAATCATCAGCATACCCAAGCACCGGTATTTTACCGCCCAAAGTTAAATGTAATAAGGAAAGCAACAGATTTTTGAAAAAAAAAAAAGTTAAACAAAAAGTCGTTGAAGGTGATTTGAAATTGTGAAAAACTTCAGTAATGCGTCTGTTTTACACGACTTTGACTACAAGCGGACGAACAATTGCGTTTTTCCATTTCGCCTGTCTGACAACTATTTTCATATTACTACTATTACAACTATAGCTAATGAACTCTCAGATCACAGGATGGTTAACTCCATAAAATCATTCTTAGTATTTTCAATATTAATTCTATAACAATTTAGAATGAGATGTAGATAGTTGACCGTAGATTAATGCTTGAAGAAGTTTGTCGGGAGGTGCGGGGTGCGCACCGCACCCCCCGACAAACTTCTTCAAGTATAACAATTTAGCATTAATTAAACTGGAAGAATTGAAATTATAGTAAACTGTTGTATATGTATAAAAGTCATAGGTTTGTAAAAGAAAAATGTTTTATTATGGTATAAGAAATATTATTAAATGTAATTTTCTGACAACTGTTGAAGTAGTCAGTCTGACAGCTAAAAGACGCAATTCAAAAAGTATTACGATAGTGAGTAATATAAATTATTTCTTCTGTTTATTAACAGAATTTACTTCAACTCAATGTAGGGTGGCGTTCTGTGATGCGCGCACCCAACTTTTTTTTTTAAATTTAATTTTCTAGGTATCTGTTCTTAAATTCTGGGGTTAAATACTGGGTTCTCGAGACCTCCCAGAGTTCACCCAGCCTCATAAGTTGGGTACCATTAATTGGATAAAATCTGGCGGTCGAGCGTAATTCTGACCAAATCATCTCCTTGCACAACCGTTGATCTAGTAACAGTACTTCCATGCATAGTACTGAACCCCTGACCATTCATGGGTTGAGGCGGTACAGATTTTAATTTTATCAGTTTTTAAATTAATATATTTTTTTCTGTTAATTTTATTATCTCTAAACCTTAAATATAGATAAAAACATTTTAAAAATATTGCCAGTATGATTCATGCTTTATGCAATATGAGGAAATCTACTACTCTCTTGTATAGCTGCCGTAAGAGGAAAAAAAATTTAAAAAATAATAGTAAGTAAACAAAAATTTCACTAATAATAAATAAAAAAAAATAGCCCTGTGATTGCCAGATCCATTATGATACTTGTCGGTTGAAGAGCGGCAGAAAGATTTAAAACATCATAAGTGGTCGAAAAGATATCAGAGAATATTTATCAGATAGTACCAATTTGTGGTATTTATTTTATATAATTAAAAAAAATTATTATTATTTATTATTAACTTTATTTGTTGTTATCTTAGAGTACATTTACAAATGGTAGGAATTACCTCAATAGATGAGCTGGGACGTATCCTTGAGGTGGTAGCATATCGGTGAGCTTCTTCTAATGAATAAATCTGGAACGTAAAAAATTAAATTGAAAAAATATATTTTTCCCCACAAGTATTTGGGATCATTTGCTCAAAAGTCCATAAACATAACAATTTTTACTTCTTTATCAAGGTTATAACGTGCCATTGTGGCTTATAAATGTAATTTTAGGGAAAATTCAAAATTTGTCCTGTAAATTTTTCATTTACTAATTAATCTATATAATGAAATATTTCGAATACTAAGAGGTTTTAATTTTTTTATTTCTTTTTATAATCAGTATTAGCTCATTTCAATTTCAACTAAAAAAATAATACATCAATAAACTTCAAATACATTTTAAAATTAATACACCGAACAATAATACTGTTTTAAATAATACCGTAAGGTAGGTAATATATTGTAATAATTTTTTATCTAGCCAATTTTTACAGGAAAAATATTAATTTATTATTTATTATGAATTAACCACTTATAGTGATTAATTCCTGCTTTTACCACTTGAAATGATTTTGATTTCAGGTTGTTTTGGAACAGCAACATTTTTTAATTTTCAGCACAGCTTCAGGCTATTATTTTGAGTTACGTGTATGAATTTAAACAATGGATTATTAACGATTTTATGTTTCCACATTGGCTTTCGAAGAGTATGCAGCAACAATATATTCATTTTTGAAAATTTTAACATGAAACCTACTTAAATTAATTCTAGGCGATTCCATTGTAGTGCCTACTTTTCATTTTTGTTTTCTTTTTATTCCTTTCATGGTTTATTTTATTTTATAATTAATGCAATTAGACGATGAATTAATCGATTCACCCGGTTTATTCCGAACTCTTCAACTTATTTCCAGTGATAAAATTGATGTACACCGACGGATCGATTTCGAAGATAAGAAATCTTGAACCTACCGACCCACCACCTCCACGACCCAGTTACCTGTATAAAAAAAATGGATACATATTATCAAGAAATTACTCCCTTAAAAGTGAAGTTGAGTGATTCATTTAATCAGTTATCTGAAATTGAAATTTATCCGATAAGTATACAAGAGCAACACCAAATACTGGCAATAATAACCAGAATGTTATACCCAATTCCATAAAAATACCACCTATATTTTTACACAATGTTACTAATTACAAACTAAAGACAGTAGACTTAATGATCTAGAACTATACTTTACTAAATTGATGATGAGTGTCAACATTGAAAGGTGTACTTCAAAAGTTTTTACTTTGATACGCCTACCAAACCCACTGGAACTAATCTTCAAAGGCTAAAAAGTGCAATAGAATCCTGCCAGTGAAACAATGGGATACCTGGGAATCCACCTCCGTCGTCGCCTTTCTTGAAGTCATATCAACTATTGAACTAACTCAGGCCTACCCAAGGTTGTAATACTATCCTATCGTAAATAGAAATTCTAAATTAAAACCAGAAACAACTATTCTTATTAGTTGAATATTACTAATTAGGCCACTAATGATGTACGGCTGCGAAATCTTGGGAATGCCATCCTTCACGGAAAGGAAAAATATACAATAATTTCAAAATAAAATGTTAAAAATTGTTGTGGATGCTCCTTGGTCTGTAAGAAACAACCAATTGCATCGAGAATTGCAAATAGAGACAATTGAGGACTAAATAAAAAAAAGATTCATGAAGTTCCACTCCCAGTTACCTATAGTTAAAGAAGCAGTAATTTACAACTTGGGAAATCCAACCTCAACCCGAAGACTGAAGCCTAGGCTGCTGCAGGACAACCTGTTATCAATTCCTTATTTATCTATTCTATTAATGCCATTAGTGCTATTTTTTTTTCTCTTCGTCTTTTTCTCAAATAGACTTATTTGTCCAATTAAAAGTTAAATATTTATTTTATTAAATCTATAAATATCATAGTTTTTGATAGTGTCTTTTTTTCTCACTTCTTAAGAATTAAGAACTGTTCTATTGAACTAACTCAGGCCTACCCAAGGTTGCAATGCTATCCTATCGTAAATAGAAATTCTAAATTAAAATCAGAAACAACTATTCTTATTAGTTGAATATTACTAATTAGGCCACTACTGATGTACGGCTGAGAAATCTTGGGAATGCCATTTGTCCTTATTTGTCCAATTAAAAGTTAAATATTTATTTTATTAAATCTATAAGTATCATAGTTTTTGATATTGTGTTTTTTTCTCACTTCTTAAGAATTATTATTTTTATCTATTTTTTTTAGAATTTATAGTTATTATTCTCAATTTTTCAAGATTTATAGCGTTGTAAATAGTTAAGACTATACTTCACCATAATTAATAGTTTAAAAAAAAGTAACTGTTCTTTAACCTTGCGACGCCCAGCAGGTCGATATGGAATTAAATTTAAGAAAGAATTAACTCCATTATACGACCACTCCAACCTAATGTTTTAAGAAGTAATTACGTTTGGCCTTCAACAGAGCTATAAATTAAAACTTGAAAATTTTACCTTGTCCAACGTTTTAAATTACTTATATAACTTTTCAAAACTGACTTTACTTCTGCGGCACTCCACTGTCTGTACCAACCAGTTAATAAAATTTGACGATGGAAATTTTTTATTGTAACTGTGTATACAGATTATTGTATTTATGATGAGTTTTAGAATCTATATTTAGTCCATTAAATATTTATAATTTTTCATAGAATGGAAACGTAATCTAAAACATCGAAATGTAACGACATTATAATTCTGAGACTTAGACCCCTGAAATTTAACAAGTAATCAAAATTTCCCCCTCCTCCCCCCCAAAAAAAATGTTTCAAAACATTCAGTCCCGTTTTCATAAAAATTGTTATGAAAAAAACTGAAATCATCATTATAAAAATGTGAAGTCATAGTTATATCAAAGTAAAGTAAACATTTATTTCTAACGAAGTTTTTAAATGACACCTTCCTTAAAAAAAACGTCTTTGCTTTCTTCTTGGTATAAATTGTTAGATTTGGTAGAAATTGTTGAATTATCATATTTCTCCTGACTTTCAATGTTCAATCTCAAATGTTGATAAAGCAATGTACAATAATAAAAACGGACTAAATACTTCCTAAGATAAAACAATTTTAGATACCATTAACGGTCTTCACATAATACCTAACGTTTAATTATTTCTGCCTTTTTATATTAGACAAAAGGTCTCAAAACCCCATACCAAATCGGGTGACATGCTAGAAGCATATAAAGGGTGAATCTTGTTTAACATAAGTCCTACGGTGTTTCAGGCCAGCTAAATATTTTAGAATAGTATATTAAAAATTTGCTCATAAATGTAATATAAATGAGTGGAACAAGCATGATTTTTTTACCGATATCACGTATTGTTGTAAGACATGTTTGTTACGGGTTTATTGGATGCACGTAGGAGTAAATCTTTCAAAGGCTGCAATTTGAAAGAGAACAAATCTAAAAAATTACTGGAGACTAATGATAGTTTTTCTCTTCATAAATGCCAAACAAAAGGAGATCGATCGTTACTTGTTGATAATGGATAAGGTGAAAACCGACAAAAGTACACGAAATCTCTCACACTACGTACTACGTGGAGTAATGATGACGCTAAAATGCCTTAAAAAAAAACTTCTTGACGCACCAGTCTTGGTGTATGAAACAAGAAAAATTGTTATAAAAAGGAATAACATGTTTTGGTGGACTACAGAATTAGATCAGCAGGAGCTGAGAAGAGAGATCTGTGAAAACAACACCTGCTGATGGATACCGATAAGTGCGAGCTGATAAATTGAAAAACAAGCAATTTAAGGACAAGGTACTAGAAGAAAAAAGAAGAAGGTAGAAACCAATGATATAGAAAATTAGTAGCACTCATAACAATATACTCCGAAGAATGAGCAAGAAGCAGTCGTAACTGAAATTCATCAAAGATAAGGATGTAAATTTTCTTTCAAATAAGGAAAAAGTGATGTAGAAGAAAAGAAAGGAAACCTCCGGTTCTAGTCCAGTGGAATAAAGAGGGAGGAAGAAGTGGAAGAGGCAATCGAATCCCTAGAAAATAATTTAAGTTTGCGAGATGCAATAATTTCACGCCAGAGAAGGTAAAGAAATGAAGCACTTATTAAATATAGTTTGGAAGGAAAAGATAGTCCCAAAAAATTGGCATAATATTCCTATTTTCAAAAAAAAAAAAAAAAAAGGATATAACCTAGAATAAAGAAATCACGGAGGCATTTCATTTATCAGTACACCTAGGAAACTTTATTCCAAAATCCTTGACAGAAGTATGCCACTCAGATTAAAGAGTAGATTAGTGAAGAACAATTTGGGTTCAGGGATCAAAGTACTACCCCTCTATGCTGTTACAAGGATCTTCAATTATGATCATGATGTCTACTAAATATTAGGAACGAAAAAAAAGTTCAGATATATCTTCAGAATGTAGTTGTAGCAGAAACTTTAGTAATGGTCATATTGTACGAAATGCTAGGACATACCTGCTATTTAAATTAAAATACTACCAGTAATGTACTGATTAAATTAGTACTCGAAATCAAAAATTGAGTTGAAAAATGAAACTGAATAAATAAATAATATGCAATAAACATAAAATATGACGCTATGATTGACATTACAATGGGGTATTAGTGTGTTAAAAATACCAGTATTGGTTAGTTCTATAATTATGCTTTGCAGTACATATGTTGCAAGAGATTTTTTTTTCCGTTGCATAATGAGTTTTGAAAATAAACCAAATTTTCGTCTTATCAATTTTCCTAACTCAGGCCATACTTGGGATCATTACATGACCTAATAAGGTTTTAATCATTGACATTGAAGTCCATAACAAATCCGAAAAGACAAAACTTTTTTTTTATTATAACAATTTAATAATACCAAATATATAATAACACAAGAAATAAAGAAAATAACACGAAAAATATCTGGTTACCTCATCAGGTTGTAGAGAACGAGGTCTTTCAGAAGATCTTCGTCTCTCTCGAGTTGGTGGTCTGATCTGCGGAAGAAATTGGAAAAAAAAATAATATACACATTTGCATCAAGTGAGTTACTAATTTATAAACTTAGTCTATGGAACTAGGTGAGTACAACTTTCATTAAGTTTCGAGCAAAATAAAAGAAAATGATAAAAAATTTGAAATTATTCATACTTGACAATCACTAATGTTTCATAATATTTTATTGATGTGAAAATATTCAACAGTCTGTGATTATTACGTTATAAAAATCTAATAACAAGTAATTTTATATTAATTACATCCATAAATGATAATTCATAATGAATATTAAAGCAAAGAAACACAGCATCTGCATAACTGTATTATAAAATTATGAGGTATAATCATAGAAGTCTAATCTACTTAGTTTTAGACAAAAATTAAGCCAAATATTATTTGTTATAGTTATTTAAATCAGATCTATAACTGTGGTACGAATTGTTCCATATCGGAGAGAATTGTCACAAGACAGTACGGGGGCAATATACAATAGTGGTACTACTTTATACACTCGTATACAATATACATTCGTTTATGTATGTTTTTTTTTTCTAAAGCCTCTATTTGATTAGTTGAATAGCATTTTCTAATTAACAGAGCCTGTGTAGTGCGGTATTGTTTTTTATCTGGGACTTGGTTTCATTTTAAAACAGGATTGTAGTGGTTGAGTGTTTGACTTTATAATTTGAGGCACTGTAGGAGCACTAGACGAAGTATGCTCCTGTAGATTTGAAGTTTTAACGGGAGAGAAAGAGCCAATGATGTTAGGAGATGGTGTAGGATTTCCTTCTCGTTTTCGTTTTTTGATAAAGATGGGTACGAAACTTTTTATGTCGAATCAATTTTATACCCAACTAGACTATTATGGGCATTGGATAGGGACATTATAGAGTTTGCCTCTTGGTGCGTTCTCACTCTCTTTTTTCTTGGTGTTCAAACACTATGCAGTCCGTTTTCGCTGAGTTTACGAAGATATTGAGATAATCCAGCCGTTGAACGATCTCTTTACGAACTTTTTCGGCTTGTAGTGCAAGTTACATATCATAGAAAATCAGTGAAGACTAAAATGACTTTATTCTAATATATTTACAAGAACTACATGTTACTGTTACTCAGTCTCTATCTTCTAACTTATATCTTACTTAGCTATCTAGTCTAGGAAATATATATAAAGACTTGAGAAGGGGGAGGGGTAGAAGGAATACTGAAATAGGAGAAGGGGTTTGGACCAATCAGATAATTTAGGAAATATCTGGAAGGGGGAAAAGGCGTGGCGAGAAGTTGGGAGGTCTAATTTCTAAGAAAGGGACCATGACCTAAGACTTTTGTGCACTGACTTACATATGTTAACCATAAAATAGTTTGACTGATGCAAGTCCATTGTTAGATGACAGGATGTAACTGCTTGAGTACCAGGCCATTGCTTTTTGATATAGGATACTTGAAAGGGTTGTTAGAATGGTCTCAAGGGCCTTTTGGAAACGTAGTTGTTTTTATTGAGTTTCTTTTTGTTAGGAAATGTGAACACATGGAACCATATGTCTAAAGTGACAGAACCTACAGTTGGGCAAGGGGCAATTTTTTAAATTTATGATACTGGTTCCTTATCTTGCATGTGTAGGATTACGCTGTAGATGGTTTTCCTTTGTAGTTTATATTCGTTTATGGTACTAAAATGCTCAATAATGATATTTTTCGGAATTTTTTTTTCGACGGGAATGATACATCTTATGTCTTATTAAAATTCAAATTAAAAAAAGTGTAATTTGGGTTTCTAGATTGAGGTAAGAAAAGGATGTAAATCGTAGATCGTGGACACCATCGATTATCCAGAGAGCTTATTTCACCTCAAGATTTAATCTTTCATTATTTTTTATTTAATCAAGATGGAATAGAAATATGTTATATAATGAATCCGGATGACCGCTATCACAAAAAAGAGGATATTTATGCACTTCCTCATTTCTTCTCTTATTATTATTATTATTATATGATGTTTCTGTATCCAACTGTCAAATAATCTGAATAGGATATATTGTACCGGATACTCTAGATGCCGCTACCTTAAACCAAAATCTGTTTGAATCAGCATTAAGCAGACCTGAATCTGGGGCAATGACCCGGAACGTTGTAAAAATTTAAAAAAATTTGTATTAAAGAATCATTTAATTAGAAATTATCACGTACAATGTAATTCATAACGTCTTATAGAAATCAATTCCATATATTGTAGTGTATATTATCATGAACAACTTTCAAAAGCTTTTCAAAGCTTTCAAGCTGCCATAGGCGTTGATGACCAGAGGGTTTTACGCCTTTAAGCAACAATCAACAACAACAACTTTCAAAATAGACGATGCAGATAGAAGTTGTAGAAAACAATACAATTTCATAATATAAGCTATGATATTAAGAACAATGAAGTACACTGGGTGTAAACTATTACTTTGTTATTACTATCTTATTATATAAGATAAAAAATTACTGAAAATCTAGTAAGTATTATTTTACATATTATGTATAAGTAATACAGTAATACAATTAAAGCTTATCCTATATGAGTATAGTTACCAAAACGGAAGGAATATTGTTGGGTGATGGTGTCCTATCTGCAACCAGATTCTGTAATAAAAATAAAATTAAAGTTACTTATTATTTCAAGCAAGGAACTATTATTACTAGCTGTACTAGAAACATAAATAAATTTTGGAAGATTATTGATTGACCGTGTATATAGATGAATGGAATATGGTCCGGGTGGGGTAAAAAAAAAAACTCAAATAGTAGATAATTATACTATTTTATTGAGCCAACGTTTCGCCCCACGTTGCAGGGCTTCGTCAGGGCTGTTTAATAAAATAAATTTTATTAGTAACTTGTTTCCAGTCTATCTACATGTATATTTCCTTATATTCCTTTTAACAATTGTTTTGAAATGTTTATTAATTTAATGTTCTATTAATTCTAAAATTTTTGTATCTTGTGTTTTTATTTAGTCCTGACGAAGCCCTGCAAAGTGGGTTGAAATATTGGTTTACAATAAATAATTTTCTTTTACTATTTAGATACCACTATTGACCACCACCCGGACTATCCTCCTACAATCATCCTACGGTCAACTATCTCCTTTCAATATTATTATTTCCGATTTGTTTTTCCTTATTACTGTAGTGTGTTTTTTTTTTTTTCTTTTTCGGGAATTATAATTATTACTTTAAATTCATTATTTATTAATTTTACATAAGTATGCTAATACTTCATACGTAATGAAGCCCGTCCTATGCAGCGACCTATTTTTTAAAAAAAATTGTTATAAAGTTTATTGATACATTTAAGTTTTGAAATATAGCATAAGTTTCTTTTTGATTTTTTATCATGGTTATTTTGCATACCTTCAATATCTTATTTTCTTTTTTTTGTCATTTCAGTTTAATTTTTATCATTAGTTTATAAAAAAAAAAGGTTCAATATATTTTGATTACAGTTTTTTTTAATAAATACTGCTACACATAATTATTATAAGCCATACGTATACTCTTTATGGTTAATTACCATTTCAACACAATAAAATTCGACCACTGCATTGTTTCCATGTAACCCTCTCGTTTGTTTGGTATTAATTTATACATGTTTTACTTTCCACAATTTTATATTTATTATTTTTTAATATGTAAATTTATTACCTCTTATATTTGTTATTTTTTATATTTATTTTTAAATAAATCTCTTAGAGTTATGACGTAAATATTTAATATATTTATAGTTTGTATTCGTGTATTTGAAGTATTCTTTTAAATTTTAATAAAATATAATTGTGCAGGCCCATATAGAAATTTTATGTATATATATTTTTTCTATATTTAGAATTTTTCCTATATATTATACTGAGAGAGAATTAAATGTAGATATATAGACTAATGAAGGAAGAAATAAACGAATAATTTTATATAAATTGACAGTATAGAAAAAGAAAAAGGGTAAAGAACTAAAACAATAAGAAATAAAAATTAAGTATTACAATTATTTATTTTATTATGTACTGACTTTTCTTATGAAATATAAGAATAATAAGCAATTGTCAAACTAATTTTAGTATGCTGCGTTTATTATTGTATAGCAAACAATGCAGTTGGACGGCACTGCGTGTTTCTCTCTTCTCTCCTACTTATGCTCTATTTTTTTTTCTTTGGTAATATTGTTAATTGTTATTTCAGAAATCTATTGTACTAATTATGTCTGGGTCATGTCCCCCACATTTCTCATATCAGTTTTATAGTTTTATACTTGTTATTTTTTTTTTTTTTAGTGATGTGTATTGCTTTTATGATTTATCTTGTTTTATTGTTGTTAGCTCTGTATATTATTTCTGTTTTTTCAAAATCGAAATTTTGGTAGTTCATTATTACATGAGGTGTTAGCATTAAGCATTAATTTAGTAACATTGATAAACAAATAATTTAAAATAAGAAGGCTAATAATTTCCGAAAGAGGAAAAAAATAACAGTAAACGATATAAGGAGGAGATAGTTGACCGTAGATACATAAGAGAAGATGGGCGGGGGGTGCGGTCAGCAGAAAAAACACAAATACACATTTGTTTACAAAAAGATATTTATTTTTTCTCTCTAAATGATGGTTTTTATCTCTTTTTGTTTTTATAGCCCTGATGATGACTTGAAAATTAGGCCGAAAGTCACAAATAAATAATTCTCTCCCCCCCCCCCTTCTCCCCACCCCGACCATCTTCTCTTCTTATAAAACGATATGATTGCCTTAGAATAATAAATCTCTCTATAAACTCCATACTACTTTTTTTAATCTTGCCTAGATCAAATTTATAAAAGAAAACTTCTTTGAGCTTAATATTATCTATGGAACGTAGAAGGTACAAATATATAAATCAAGCGATTAATTTTATCTTAAATTATTAATAAATTTTATAACATAAAGGTAAGATAGATACAAAAAAAAATTATAGTTACATTTAAATCATTATAACACTTGTGGAACTTAGCATTAGTAAAGTCCAACTAGTCTCAATAAGGGTACCTTTAATTACGGAAAATCAGGCGGTCGAGCGTGTTTCTGAACAAATCACCCCCTTGCTCAGCCATTGGTCTAGTAGTACCTTCTTACGAAGTGCTTTACCTCTGACCCTTCATGGGTTGTAGTGGTAAAGATTTATTTTAATATATTACTTAATATAATCTGTTGAATTACCTCACTCAGTTGAAGCGAGCGGGGTCTTTCAGGATATCTTGGTCTCTCTCTTGTTGGTGTTCTGACCTATGGATGAAATTAGAAATCTGTATTAAAAATATTGGTTTATATTAGCGCTATAAATAATTATAAAAATATAAATAAAACAATATATACATATTGTTTAATTTTAGATTAAGACCTATAGCCATATAAAACGAAATAACAAATATTTCTAATATTTATCAAATTAGCTATAAGAAAAAATGCAGTGATTATTTTTTGTTATTCATAAAGTAGTCTATATTTTTGTTAACTGTGAGTACACTTGGCGTTTATCAGTTCATATAACCTCCCTAACCGAGTGTCAAATTTTATTAAAAGGCTGTTTGCTAGTGAAAAGATAATATAAATATTTTTAACATTTTAATTGTAAATGTAACTTTAAAGAGCTAATGATAGGCTTGACATTTAAGCCATATCCTACCCTGATTTCTTTTATGCAGTTCACTTAACATGTATCCACAGAGTTAAATAAAAAAAATAAACCAATTACGAAGTAAATTTTCATATTTTCAACCAATGTTGATTAAAAATGTTTTTATATTACCAATTAAAACATAAAAAGTTTTTAAGATTATATATATATATATATATTGATATGTATGAGAGGTACCAGCTGGGGTTTTTTTTAACTTAAAATAATTTCTTTTGTCGGCATAAAAACCAATTATACCACCGGACCTAGGCAAAAACCCCGTCGGCAACAGATCTAAAGTAATGGAAAAAGACATATAGATAACAGAGAGTACCATT
>NW_027106725.1:291957-292921 GCF_000696795.3 Halyomorpha halys
TTTAATAAATACAAATTTTAATGATTAATAAAGCACTGCGGCAATTATATATGATGTTCTTTAAATTTTGGTTTCATTCGCCTTTTCCGAATAAAATTTTATTAAAAGGCTGTTTGCTAGTGAAAAGATAATATAAATATTTTTAACATTTTAATTGTAAATGTAACTTTAAAGAGCTAATGATAGGCATGACATTTAAGCCATATCCTACCCTGATTTCTTTTATGCAGTTCACTTAACATCTATCCACAGAGTTAATTAAAAAAAATAAACCAATTACGAAGTAAATTTTCATTTTTTCAACCAATGTTAATTAATAATGTTTTCAATAAAAATTTCACATGACTTCGAATACAATATAATGATTGCTAAAATTTGGTATAATCAGAATATAGTGATATCTCACCTCAAGATAAAGTGGTGGACGGAATCGAGTTGTTGGCTGAGAATTTTCTGATTGCACCTGTATAAGTAATTGATAGTAATTAATGATATTAATACATAAACATGAATAACATATATAAACAAGATAAATGTGTTAACATTCATTGTGATTGGATCGCTTATTGTAGTTAAAATGTAATATAATTGATGTATAAATAGATATAATTAGAATATAGTGATATCTCACCTCAAGGTAAAGTGGTGGACGGAATCGAGCTGTTGGCTGGGAATTTTCTGACTCTACCTGTACCAGAAATTGATAGTAATTAAATAGCCTAATCCATAATTATGAATAACATACATAAACAACAAAACTTTTTTTACATGCACTGTAATATAATTGTTTATTTTAGTACCTCCCAAAAAAAAAGTTTATGACAAAGCATATAAAACTAAGATAAAAAGGACTGATAACTAAAATGTGACGGACTGAAGATTTTATATTACCAATTAAAACATAAAAAGTTTTTAAGGTGTGTGTGTGTGTGTGTGTGTGTGTTTTTTTTTTTTTTTTTACGAG
>NW_027106726.1:0-502 GCF_000696795.3 Halyomorpha halys
TAGGCAATTATAATTTGTTTAATAATCGTTATGATTATTTCAGAAACCATTAGACGTACAGATGTCAGCCAGCTCTCAAATTAAAGATAGTTAAATTTACTACGGGTAGTAGTTTTTATGATATTCACATATGAATATCAGTTTGACAAATGAAAATTTGTCCAAACAACTTTAAATCAATTTATTTTAACAAATTTCATGTAAACTATTACTCCTACGAAGATAAACATCATTTACTACTTTAGAGCTCATTAAACTAGCTTCAATTTGAGTGCTAATAGACATCTGTACGTCAAATGATTTTTGAGAAATAGATTTTTCAAAATAAATTCACTAATTACTGATCTTTCAGTTCGTTCCATACTACATTTTTATGAAATGCTTCTTTTTAAAAAGCTATATCTCGAAAACTATTTAATGTAAATAGCTCTTTTAGAGCTCATATTTTAGCAAATTTACTCTTTTGACGTGACAACGTCTTATAAATCATTTTGCGGGATGC
>NW_027106726.1:4382-4913 GCF_000696795.3 Halyomorpha halys
TTGATTTTAATTTATATTTATGTAATATTAGCATAGAGTATACGTTGTCACGGAAATATGAGGCCTACACGGGCACGGTTTTTTTTAAATGACGTTCTCTTAGGTTTTCTTGTTTTGTTCCTACTTCTTGAGATTTAGAGCTCCGAATCATTTCTTTTTTTTTTATCACTTTGAAACAGCCGCCATTTTTATTCCCCCTAGCTATACTTGGCAGACTCATCAATTTTGACTATTAATTATATATAGTTTCATTAAAATAATCAAAAATTGGGGTGATAGGCAGTTATCTCACCCCAATTTTTTATTTTTCTCCTCTTGGGCTCTTGTGCTTATACCCTAGGTGGTGTTAGGTTACGTGGATATCATAGTGGCGTATGTCGCCTCCTCTAGTCTTTATGAATATACAGTTCAGCGATATAACAACAACATATAAATGATACTCCTGTGGACTGAACAGAGGTGATATGGTCCGAATGAGTTATGAGTCTTGGTTGACCCATAGGGTTTAGGTGGGCTACGAATATTTGGTAG
>NW_027106727.1:0-357 GCF_000696795.3 Halyomorpha halys
ACTAGAATACTTATGAAGTTGAAAATATTATAGCGAGCATCCTTACCGTATAGTTGTGAAAACTGTTGAAGTTTAACAGATTAAAAAAAATAAAAAATAAAATCCTTGATGCTCCTTATTACGTTACAAATAAACTCATCCACAAAGACCTTAATATCCGATTCGTTGC
This sequence comes from Halyomorpha halys, assembly GCF_000696795.3. NCBI lineage: Eukaryota > Metazoa > Arthropoda > Insecta > Hemiptera > Pentatomidae > Halyomorpha > Halyomorpha halys. The sequence continues at coordinate 170 of NW_027106727.1, forward strand.
AGATTTGGGCCAAAACCGATATGCGTCTTTTCATTCCAAACTCCTTACCCATTCTAACCCATCAATTCTTAATCTCTCATCCTTAACAATCCCTAATAATCCTTCTGGGCGTCTGAAAATAAGATGGCCACGGGACCTTCTAATTTAAATTAATGTTTGAAGTACCACCAATGGGTGGTTCCTTCCCA
>NW_027106727.1:6592-6946 GCF_000696795.3 Halyomorpha halys
TGAGTCAAAAATAATCATTAACCCAAAAGTAAGACGCCATTTTGAATAACGTTCAAATGATATTTGAAAAAAATAAATATCTAAGTAATTTGATACGATATCGAATGTAAAACAAATATGCACCATATGATAGCAAGTAATAGGATAATGGCATCTCAAACTATATGTAAAATGGAGTGACAACAATTATTTTCATCAATAAACTAAATTAAATGAAATAAAGAAATAAGTCTTCCAATGAAAAATGAGATATCTAGCTGGCAAGCCATGTGGGATGAAAGCACGCCAAGCAAATTAAAAACTATCAAAAAACCCACTAAACCATGGACCACATCAAACCGTTCCAATCGCAGG
>NW_027106727.1:6996-8391 GCF_000696795.3 Halyomorpha halys
AAGATGGCCACGGGACCTTCTAATTTAAATTAATGTTTGAAGTACCACCAATGGGTGGTTCCTTCCCAAGATTTTCAAGAGTATATGAACCATACAACATATTTACTTATTGTGGTTTTTATTTGCACACTTGTAAATCACATTAAATAAATAAATAAATAAGTAAATAAAAAAAAACTGATGTTAAAGGTTATAAGTATACGATTGTGAGCAGCCCTATTTAAAGCCATGTAAAATGCATAAGAGCTCCTAGCGGATTTTTTGAGCAACTTGTTTTATAGCCTTTCCGTCCAAAACTTCATGTTATTGTTAACTTCTAAGTTTTTATTAAAGTAATTTATTACAACATGCCTAAAGTGAGTGAAAAGTGGAAGTTGTGTAAAAGTTTGGCTACTGAGTGCCTTGTCAATCTTCTAACTTGTGAAGAAGACAATCAAAATAAGCTAATTGACAACTGTCATTACATTATTAACAAACAAATGGTGACGAACTCAGCTGGTCAGTTCAGTGACGTCATTCTCCATTTAACAGACCTAGTAACAGACTCTCAACCATGTTACATATTATATCGTTTTAACTTGCGAAAATAATGAAATATTTCTCCATTTAACTTGAGTTTTCCATTTAACACACTTTTACAATATGTTTTATATGAAACATATTTACTTATTGTATTTATTATTGTACAGTTGTAAATCTCATTAAATAAATTTTAAAAAAATAATAAGATAATGCATAGCAATATTATATTACATTAACTTTACACTATAATAGCAGCCATGATATAGGTTGTAGCAGCCGACCTTTCTGTCTATATACTGTCAGCTTCTTCAAGGCGACCATAGAGCATGACGGTAAGTCTCCGAAAAAAGTACAGGCTCTTTTTCATAGCCTTTGAAACCTGAGAGAATGTGTAGACGTAATGAAGGAAGGGGGGGGGGAGCATAATGAAGAGGAACCCGACGAATAAAGTTACTATTTTACGATCCTAAAGAATCCGATATCATGAAAGAAAACCGAATTCATTCAAAGGAATCTAAGAAAATAAGATTCTCATTTGAATAAAAATTATATTTTTATTTAGTGTTCTCTTCAAAAATTGAGATGTTTGAAACAAAAGGGGACAATGCCACATTTTCAATGGAGTTTGAAAAATAAAAGCATTATGTATCACGCCATCTGCTGGCACTATAAAAAAAAACAATATGAAAGTAATTTTTATTGTTAATAGTGTTATTGTGTGTTAGTAAGAAGACATTTTTTTTTTAAATAGTTGTTAATTTATTGAAAATATATATTTAGATTTTATGCATCACAAACACTACAGACACACATAACATTCATTGAAGAATGGTGTCAAAACTGGAGAATCAAAATAAATCCTGACAAATCCCA
>NW_027106727.1:8441-8878 GCF_000696795.3 Halyomorpha halys
ATTGAAGAATGGTGTCAAAACTGGAGAATCAAAATAAATCCCACCAGATCCTTTACTTTCCGTCGTAAACCTCTGCCCTCCTGTCCAACAGTATCCTTTCTAAATACACCACTAACGCCTGCAGAACAGATTCAATACTTAGGACTCCATCTTGACCAGAGATTTACATGGAATTCACATACAAAATTGAAACGACAAGAAACTGCTCGTCGATTTCGATTGCTACTACACCTTCTTGACAAACGCTCTAAATTTCCCATACACTACAAAAAAGTATTATACACTATGATAATCAGACCAATTTGGATATATGGAATTGAGCTCTGGGGCTCTACCAAACCGTCACATTCCTCCTGGATCCAATCCTTACAATCCAAAATCCTACGTAAAATCCTTGATGCTCCTTATTACGTTACAAATAAACTCATCCACAAAGA
>NW_027106727.1:8928-11769 GCF_000696795.3 Halyomorpha halys
GTATATATACTATGTATTATCATATATTTGTAATTGTAATTATATATAAATAAAGAGGATTTGAAAATAATAAAAAAATAAAAAATTACTTGAATTCGGCTGTTCTCTTAGATAACCATACTGGGCAGGTTACCCAGCACTCAGTGTTGCCAGAGCATTCAGTGTTGCCAGCCCCTTAAAGTACCTTTAAGAAACTAAAATATTTGCTCAACCCAACGAGCTTCATTGCATTGGAACAATAATTTCAAGTAAATAAATAGTTCACTTCAATAAACATTACTAAATAGAGAACTGATGTTTTGGACCAACTTAATCCCCTGGTTGACTTCGTTTGTGTTAAATCACTTTTCATAAAGAGCCTATGATGACACAGTAATAGCCAAAAGATTATCTCCAGTCATTAAAACACATAAACAAAAATAAAAACACTTTTCACAGCTCAAACGTATTTGACAATAAAACCACACCAAAAGTAACCTTATCTCCATGATTCTGTGTTGCTATTTCACAATCTTTACCAGCTAGGTTTCATCCTCTTTGAAGTTATCTGAATTTTTAAAATAACTAATAGTAGCTTTCATTTATTTTTTTTAAATGGTTTTAATAACTGTTATTCTTTCGAACCATTTGCCAGTTTTCATAAAAAATAGATAAATAGAAACTATGAAACGCCTCGGAGATCAACGAAAGGAAATATATTAGTTAGAGAGGAGAAAGAAGGCAGTTATTTCACCCTTTTTTTTTATTAATTAATTGAAAACTATGTATAATTACTAGTCAAAATTTATGAGTCTACCGAGTATAAGTAGGGGGAATAAAAAATGGCGGCTGTTTTTTTATTCGGAGCCGTATATCTTTACTACCAACAACACTAAAAAATCTAAGAGAGCATCATTTAAAGTAGATTAAATTTGCTAAAATTTAAGCCCTAATAGTTCTCAAGATGTAGCATTTTAAAAAGCAACATTTTATAAAAATGTTGTATGGGACGTACTAAAAAGATCATTAGTTAGTGAATTTAGTTTGAAAAATTTATATCTCAAAAACCATTCGACGTACAGATGTCTATTAGCACTCAAAATAGAGCTAGTTTAATGAGCTATAAGGTAGTTTATGACGTTTATTTTCGTAGGAGTAATAGTTTTCGTGAAATTTTCTAAAATAAATTGATTTATAATTGTTCAGAAAAATATTCATTTGCCAAATTTATATTGATATGTGATTATATTCACATGAAAAACTACTACCCCTCCGAAGATAAATGTTATAAACTACTTAAGTATACTAGTAAGTTAAATTTACTTTATTTTTAATGCTGGCAGATATATGTGCGTCTTATAGATCTAGAGGTATATATTTTTCAAAAATCTAACATTTTATACGAAGAACTCGAAATTAACATTTTTTGAGTTTATTTTGTCAAATATAATAAAAACTACAAACTCGAACCAAAATAAACATTATTAACTATTTTATTGTAACTTAAAATAGCTTTTATTTGAGTCTTGGCAGACATCTGTACATCCAATGATTTCTTAAATAATGTTTTTCATAAATCAAACTTAAGGATATAGACTTCTTAAAATAAATAAATTAAATATTAATCTTTTTTAAAAATATTACTTTTTTAAAAAGCTATATCTCGAGAACTATTGGACTAATAGCTCTAATAGGGCTAATATTTCAGCAAAATTTACTCTTCTTTAAATAATGTTCTATAAGATTTTCACTAGAAACAAACAATAGTTGTTAGTAGTTTTTAAGATGGAGCTCCGAATGAAAAATTAATGCTTTTTTAAGGTTTTGAAACAGCCGCCATTTGTTATTTCTCTGACCTATACTTGGCAGACTCATGAATTTTGACTTGTAATTAATTATACATAGTTTTCATTAATGTAATCAAAAATTGGGGTGAGATAACTGCCTTTTTTTCTTCCCGACTCTTGTATATTTTCCCAGGTTCAAAAGAAACATCACAGAAAAACCCGTAAATAAACTGAAATTAAAATTAAATATTTTTGTATTTTATGGTTTTTATGACAATAATCAGTTTTTACATTCACTGAACATCAGATGAAATTAATTTTGATCCAAAGTAGAGTGGGATGTAAGAATGATATTGTTGCTATGTAGTAATTACCCAGTCATGGCCTTGTCAACAACATTCATTATGTAAAATTTATGGAATTAATCATGTTTTGTTCCTCTTGGCTAATTTCATAGCATAATACACTTGTTGATGATAAACAAACTAATCTATAGATTGCCACAATAAATGATAATATTAGCTTCTTTTTGTAATGGAAACTATGGAAATTTATTAGTTAAATGACCTTACCTGCAACTAAATTTTACTGCATTAAACTGAACATGATTCATTATATTAACCAATCTTGTGTAATAGACGAGACAGAAAAATTGGTGGCAGCGCATGCGCGGGAGGTATTGGGCAGAGAGGGATAGAAAAATCATATGTTCTGTTGTTGATTGTTTTAATTAATGAGAGAACATTGATATAAAGTCTGGTGTATTTTATGGTTTCTCTGTGAGCTGAGTTAAGTTTAAAAACTGTGTATTGAGAAGTGATCTTTCTCTCTCTGCCACGACCAGCTGAGTGCAAGTACGTACGCCATATTGTTTAACTTTGGACATAGATAGGAATTGTATGTATTTTAATTGTAGGGTAGATTATAAGTTAGTAATAAGTACATAGATATAATTAGAATAAGATAGAATAGGGCCTTTGTTAGTTAAGATTGTTCTTTTAATTTTACAATTAGTTTAAGTAAATTTGTATTTGAATAAACATTAAAAACACATGTTTCTTGTATTGGATATGTG
>NW_027106727.1:13144-14337 GCF_000696795.3 Halyomorpha halys
GTCTGTACAACAAATACAAATGTTTCATTTATTCCTATTTTTCTTTCTCATTTCTGCTCCTCCAATTTCACCCTTTCACAATTTTTCAATTCACCCGATCAACAAATTCGCTCTCCGGAATTCACCCTCCCTAGATCCTCTTCAGTGACCCGCTAAACAAATTCAATATTAGACGGTAATAAAAAATATAGTAATAAAGTTTATTCATAATATGTAGAAGATAGTCGAGGGGTGCGATCAAAAGGTAACAAAAAATAGTTAACAACTATTTATTTGCAGACGTTTCGTAGCAATTTGTAGAGTTTCGCCAAGGATATTGTACTGCAACACTGTTTCACTGCTCCCATAACTTTCAGCTCGAAAAGCCCTCATGAAGTTCTATAAAGAGGGGCGAAACGTAGGAAAATAGTTGTTGACTATTGTTTCCTTTTAAACGCAACCTCCCCCCCCCCCCCTCGACTATCTTCATAATTTGAAAAGATACGATTAATCACTAATATGTATAAATAATATGTTTTTTAACTTATTTATTCATTAAATTATTTTATTATTATTATAACCATCTTTGATTGTATATTCCTTTAAATCTATGTATTAGTTTTGTTTTGGTAAAATGTACTTATTTGTTTGTTTTACTGTAAACTGATCTACTGCTGTGACTAGTATTTCTCCGGTTTGATTTCACATCGCTGTCTAATAGTGAATTTTTTTTAACGGGTCACTGTGGAGGATCTGACAGGGAGAATTCAGGAGAGTGAATTTGTCGATCAAATTAAATAAAAACTGTGAAATGGAATGGACAAGAAGGGGAAAGAAAAAAGGAATAAATTGAAATATTTGTATTTAGTGTATAGACTGAAATTGATTGTAAAAGAAAACTGAGGGGAAAAACAAAATATGTTTTCTTTCTATTTTATTATATCGTGTAAAAATATGTAGTTTATATATATCCGATGGACTGATTAGTATGCTGTGTAATGTGGCAACCCGATATATTTGGCCACTATGAATGAATAAAGCATTTCTCTCTCTCTCTAATTATTCATAATATTTTATTCACACCTAAAATACAGAATTTTAAAATATAATTTAAAAATGAAAGGAATATGGTCCGGGTGCGGTAAAAAAAACTCAAATAGTAGAATTATACTATTTTATTGAGCCAACGTTTCGCCCCACGTTGCAGGGCTTCG
>NW_027106727.1:17646-18363 GCF_000696795.3 Halyomorpha halys
TTAAAGAACAAACAGTGCAAAAAATGAAAAGATGATATCAATGACAGGCACAAAATCATCGGCGTGAGAAGATTACACAAGACTCAGCAGTCGCTGATACATGACCCAAATGCCACAGCACCGCGTTGCCTAATGTCAAACCAATTGCTAAATAAATAGGACCTAACGGAGAAGCGAGTAACAGATACTATACGATTGTTTGGATTTCGCTTTATATTCAACAAAGTTTTTATTACTGAGATAACGAAATGTTTTATTCTTATTAAGTATAAAGGCTGCTAAGTCGAATATCTAAGAGGTGATATCTACTAATGTACAAGACAATACTGTGAACTCAGCCTTGATGAAGTAAAGATGCATTTGGCAACGATGGATTAGAACTCACACGACGAGCACAAGCTCTCATTTTTTGCTTAAGAACAGGGTATAAGCGTCCCAGAGCCCATCTATCCGAAAACTCCATATTGGTTCCAGTCTTCTGCGAGTGTAGAACTCCAAACGTGCAAGCCTTTTTCTAAGGAAATTGATGTGGATCTTCAATAAGGAGCCGAGGAAGATCTATGGAAGCCTAGACCTCAGGAGAACCACCGAATTCCTTATTTTAATTCCTGATCATGTCAGATGGTCTAAGGGAAGAACGCCGAAGAAGAAGGTAGTACTGAACATTACTTATCATCATTATGAGAGATAGTTGACCGTGGATGATAAATGAGGAGA
>NW_027106728.1:0-5954 GCF_000696795.3 Halyomorpha halys
ACACTCAGCCCCTGGTGGCAGTCACGTGACTTAATAGAGGGCGTGGCCTAATGATCCCGTAAGTGGTTAAGGTTATGTCGAACATAATTTTAATTTAAATCCCCCCACCTCGGGGTCACGTGACCAAATACTAGCCTTTGATTGGTCGGCTAATGATCAGGTGACGGACCACGTGAATGGTTAAGGATGGGTCGAGCCAAATATTTGAATTCAAGTCTCCCACCATATGTCACGTGACCAAAATGCTGGCTATGATTGACTTTTTTTTTTTTTTTTTTTTTTTTTTTGTTCCCCCTTCCTGGCATTGCTGCCATACGGGGTTCAGCAACAGTGGGGTAGTGCGTTAGGGTTGCGCATGCCACTGTTGCCAATAAACATCTTTTTTTTTATTTTCAAAATACAAAATAAATGGTGGACCATTTAATTTTTCGGGACAATTTTAAGAAACCGTGGTGCAGCCCAGCACTCGGTTGAGTGCCTTAAGATGGGGCTACACCTTATCCACCAGCATCCGTCCGGTACGTCCAGCACGGCTATGATTGACTGCCCAAATCGCTCTGCAAGCTCGCCCATGTTCTCACTACTGGAGTGCGTTAGGATTGCGCATGCCACTGCTGCTAATAAACTCCCACTCCCACCCCCTGCCTCTTTACATCCTACTTCGTAGCATCCTCCTTGAGGATGAGGTCCAAGGGCATTGCTCCAGCCAGCACCTGCAGCTCCTCATGCGACACCGTCCTATACGCCTTCGTGACCCACAGCAGAACCAGTCATTTGTAAATAGTCATCGTAGCGGGATACCTGAGACTCCAGAAAGCACCCCCTATACTGCTCAGCCCATTAAGTGACAGAGCCACCCAATCCCTCAGGTATACCAGGTGAGGGGTGGCGTCGAAGCCTCTCCTCATCCTCATCCTCGAAGTCACCTCCTCACCCAGCCTCACCTTCTCTCCCTGTATGTCCAGTGTGATAGGGTGAGCCCTGTCCGTGAAGCCTTTTAGGAGTATTGCCTGAATCTTAGCTGCGGCTATACATGACACTCTCCTCACGCACCACTCTCCAACCAGACTGGCACATCTCTCCGCTTCGTTCTTCAATCTGGCTCTGCTATTCCCGGCCACGATGACTGCCAGGTCGTCGACGTAGGCCGCGGCAAGGAACCCTCTATCTTCTAGTTCCCCCAACAACTCATCGAAAACCAACTTCCAAAGGGCCTGGCCGCATATGGGCCATGAGGCATATGGGCCGATAGGCCTTCGGCGATTCCTTATACTTGTCTCCCCCTTCGTAGAGCAGTCTCAAGTCTGCAATCCTCTGAAAGTACCCCTTATCCAAGCACTCGTTGAAGATTTCTAACAGCCCATCCTCCATATATGGGGCACTGTTCAAGAGGATTGCAGCGTCCAAGGCGTCAAGTCCCAGAGCCCTCCTAATCCTCTGCCTGTCCACGGCAAGACTTAGGTCCCATAAGTCCCACGGTGGGTATAGGTCGGTACCTTGTGGGTATGACGTGGTGCGTCTCACCATACTCTCCTCTGCAGTGTCCTGGGACGGATCATCCCTGGGGTATGTATAATCCACATACATCATCGCCGTTTCTTCCAAGGTGGTTGCCGGGGCTCACGAATGTGGGGCCAGAGGGCTCATTCATAACGACGAGCTGACACCTAGCCACGCTCTCTTCCATCAGTCTCCCTCTGGCGTCTGTGCGAACCGAACCCCAGGCCGTGCTCCTCGAGTTGGTGTCAGACTATCGCATTATAGTACTTGAGTACGACAACCTCCACAGCAGCGATACTATCATTCATATCTTCGTTGTTCCTTTAAGGCGGCATGTAGGACGAAACAAGGGCGAAGGAGATCCTTCTCCACCTTACGTAATATGCCGCCTGATCTGCTGTGGTGAATTGTTTCAGTTCCATAATGTCGAAGGAGGGATTAACTATCACAATCGCCGCTCTAGGCCTTCTCTCACCACTGCCCAAAGCGACCACCCTCGACGCCGCACCAAACCCTGTAACCACATTGTTGCGACAACATGGTCCCTGGATTACCATTATACGGGCGAGAGTCCTAAGTTCGTACGCGACCACTCGTCTTCGGCCCATATTGACCTGCAGGATCTGCAGCCTGCGCATAGCGCGTTCTTTTCGCCTGCACGACCATCTTCTCCAGATGTAGCGGGCATTCCCTGGTGCCCGAACAATGTTGGAGATCTTTCCCCTCTCTGACTTGTTCGCTACAGTTTCTGCAGCGCGGCGTCAGTCCCTTCTTCTTTGCCGGACATTCTTTTATCTTATGCCCCGTGCCAAGACACCACTTACACGCCAGGTCCTCTGTGCATGCCTTGGCAGGGTCTCTATACTTCTGACACTGCAGGCAGAGCAGGGGGTCGAGGTAACCTCTGATGGTCATGCTCCACCATCCTGTAGTCGTGTCGACTGCGGGAAAGTTCATCAGGGCGAGCCTCACTGACTGGTGGACTTCCACCACCCACGTCATCGACAGCCCACCCCTAACAGTAATGGAGAAGCAGGGTCTCATCCACTCCACCTTGTTCTCCTCTTTGGTATTTCCCAGGCCACTCTTATCCCCAGTGTTTAGGCACTCCTTTAACTTCCAGGCGGGGCCTCCTCCGCCAGCTTCGCCTCGAGTCCTCCCTGCTTCAGCCTGTCCCATTCTAGGAGTCTCTTAGCCTGGTCCGCACCCTCTGTCCTTATCAGGACCGCGTTACCATTGGTGACTCTCACCATTTTGGCAGAGACTCCTATTTGCTTCAGTTCCTCTTGGGACGGGAGCTGCTCGTGGATCCTGCTCGGAGACCACCCTTCCGCGCTGTCTTTGACTGTCACATAAGTGGAAGTCCCCTCTGCCTTTCTAGGTACCTGTGGGACACTAGCAAAAACACCGGCGAACGTCAGCTTGCCCTTCTTCTCTTTTTTTTTTGTTCTCCTTCTTCCCTTTCTTCTTCTTCACTAGGCCCAATCCTCCTTGCCATCATCGATCTTCGCTAGGGGTTCACTTGGGCCCGGAACCGCCCTGTTCACCTCTCCATCCTCGCTGGAATCCTCCGTCATGTTCCTTCCCCGACATATGGGGTTCTCACTCCCTTTCAGGGGCATTGGACCCGGGACAGCGTCATGATGTTTTGCTACTGGTTGCTATTTTTTACCTTTGGGTTCTTGCCGCTTGGTCTTCATCCGTGGCTTGGCCTCGCTGACCCTTTCAGAGGCAGGAGACGCCTCACTGTCATATCCTTGCAGGGCTTCCCCCATCGTCTAGACTATCTCTGGAGCCACCATTTCTGCAACCTTGTTGGTTATGATGCTGTAGAGCTGATTGGTGTTTAAGGCATCCCGTACCACCTCCCTAACTATACAAGGGAGTGCCATTTGGCCTCCAGTCCTACCACAATGTCCCTGATTTCACCAATGTTCTGATTTATGTACTCCTGATTTTTTAATATATTATCTTGGTATGAGTCAGGTACCTCCTGATTCCATCAGCTAGGGTCCTGACTCTCTCCGAGGGACTGTGATTCTTCCGAGAATGAGGAATTGTCAACTCTAGCCCTCTTTTTCCTTTTTTCCATGGGGCTCTGTGGGCTCACTCGCCTCCCCACACTCGCATCTGTCATCGGGAAGTCCGATTCAGACATTGAGGGTCCATCCCCATCCTTCCCGAAAATCCCGCTTAACTTCCCACGATGAGCACAAAACCCCTAGCTGTCGTTTTATGGAATCCAAATGACCTACAAAATCACCATGACGAACTCGACTTATTCCTACGTGATAAACATTATTTTTAACTTTTACATACGCGACTACAGCATTTATCAGAGCTTTCAAGTCGACATCGTTAGACTCAACGTCGGGGCCGGATTGTGTGTTTGTCCGCCTTATAAAATACTTCGACGTAATCACATCATTAAGTATATTGTGGAGATCATGCTGAAGGTGGGGTATGTACCAGAGCCTCTACGCAGAGGGCGCACAATATTAGTTCTAATCTGGATTCTGCATTGAGAAAGCAGGTCACCTTCAGCAAAAGTCAAAGGGGCTTCATCAAAGGTCTGCCGGGAGCAAATTTAAGCGCCAGAATCATCGACGCGATCATAAAAGATGTCAGAAATAGGAAAAAAAATTGCGCGGTGGTTTTTCTGGACGTGATTGCTGGTTTTGACAACATTGGTTATGAACACATAGTGAGCTCGCTGGAGGCAAGAGGTGTATCATCCGACCTCACAAATGTGATCGCGGCTCTCCTAACCACTAAATAAAATAAAGATCAATATAGGAACCCACACGACTAGCCAGATCAATGTTTTGCGGGGGGTTTCCCTGGGCGAGCAATGTGTCGCCTTCGCTGTTCAACCTAGCCATTGATCATTTGTACCACGAGCTGGACCGGAGAACTACATTCAACTAGGTGCTCCCTTGAGAATACGGAGGCAATCCAAACGGCAAATCCGAGGACACCATCAAATATCTTGGATGTACATTCTCGGGAGAAGAGGTGGTGACAAATCTAACAAATAACCTCGATAATTAATTCATAATCTTTCATCCTTAACAATTCATCCTGATAATCCTCCGAGGCGTCTGAAAAGAAGATGGCCACGAGACCTTCTAGTTTAAATTAATGTTTGAAGTACCACCAATGGGTGGTTCCTTCCCAAGATTTTCAAGTGTATATGAAACATACTACATATTTACCCATTGTAGTATTTTGTACAGTTGTAAATTACAATAAATAAATAATTAAAAAAAAATTGATACATATAAGATATAAATGTACTTTTTTTTTCAAAATGTATACAATACAAATAAATCAAATGAAAATCTGAATTTATGCAAATAAAAATTTAATCTTCAAATCAGTACATATAAGCATTTAATGAAAAACAAGCTTACAGTCAAAATCTGAATCTATACAATCATAAAATATATTCTTAAAACTAATACATACAGAAATGCAAACAATTTTTAATAACAAAACGTAACATATCCATATGAATGATGTAATAAAAGTAATCTCCTAAATTTATTCAAGTTAAATTATATGTATAAAAATCAAAAATTTTTGATCAAAAAATCAACAGTTTGGAATGTCAATATGTTATAACGTGGTTTTCCTAGCTGACTTGAAGTTGGCCAGATATGTCTCTGACTTGCTGGCAGTGAAGGATAATCGTAATGTTCCCAGGTTCTAAAACCAATTGAAAATATCTTTTCTTATTTTAGATGTCACATCAAGGCCAGTCTCTGATGTTCGTTTACTGTAATATAAAGTCCAACCCCATTTAATCAATATACATCAATGCGGTTGGACTTTAAAAAAGTATATAAAGGCACAGCTGCAGAGAGGAAAAGTATTATTCCAGTGAAAGCCGTAGAGTGCAGATCGGGTACATTCAGCCTCTACCAAACCCGTAAGTCACGTGATCAATGTAGCGGTGAAGGAAAAGAAGGGGATCGTGAGACCCTCCATATAAATAGATCTATTTATCTCTGTTTGTTTATGTTTTAGGGATTATACAAGTCCAAAGTCCCTTGTTTACATTCATCGAAGGGATTAGAAGATAAAGGTCTACATATCAGTGTTTATATTTTAGGTTTAACCAGTTCAAATTATTCACATTGTTTACACTAAAATATTAAAAACAGAGGCAATAAGGGTCAAAGTCGAAATTATTAAAAGATAAGACAGATTAAAAAGTCCTACTTAGTAACAGATCTATTTATCTCTAAGTTTGTTTATGCCGAAAATCTCAATAAAATGGGAACGAACGAAAAGGTAAGGACCACGACACAATTGAAAACAAAAATGACGGCTAACGATAAGAAGAAGATCGCGAGACCATCGTAATATATTGGAGGCGATAAAAAACAAAATAAAAAAAAACAATATAGCGGTAAACGAAAAGAAGAGGATCACGAGACCCCCTTGATAAA
>NW_027106729.1:0-1091 GCF_000696795.3 Halyomorpha halys
AAAACATAATTGGAGTTCTGGCAATGGTCAGATTCTCCACTCAAGTTGAGTGTTTGCGGCTTTAGCGCACTTGCTCAGCCTCCACTGGCTCACTACCAGTGATGCGGCGAGAGGGATGCGCTGGAATCTTTTGAGCTCTGCTTTACCCCTCACACGTGGGGGATAGAGTTGGCTCAGGGGTCCTCAGGTCAATTGTGTAAATATTGTATATTAGAGTGTAAATGTGACTAGAGATTATATTATTTTATTTATTTATTTTTTCTCATACACATAATGTGATTATGTTCATTTTGTTTATTCTTCTGTTTGTATATATTTTAAGAGATTTTTTTTTTCATTCATTTATTTATTTTATTTTATTTTAGTATGTACGAGATCATTCATCACTATTACCTATTGCCCACAACTGTGTGGGAGATTGTAATATCTATCAATAAATAAAAGTATTTAAAAAAATGTTTTAAAATGGCCCACCGGTTTTATTACCTTTTTTTATTTACAAAGGGTAGGGGAAACGGTTTTTATTGTTTTGAATTGACAACAACTATTAGCAATTTGAAGAACAAGGGAACAGTCTGCTTGAAGGCAAGTTGGAACAAGGATCAGTTAGAGGCACAACTTGCTCCCCTAATTAGATTACCATTTACTTCCCTATTTCTGTCGTTGTATCTAGATTGTTGTTGTAGATAACTTTTTAATATCTGTTTAATACTAATTCATAAAATTTATATTTTAACGCGATAGTTATTAATTATATTTTTAGTATTTATTTTTCAACTACCAAAGTGAGTAAAATAAATAGTATGTTTATTTAAAGCACTCAACGTAAAACATGTCTGACATTTGTAGTGAATTAAAGTTTTAAGCTTCATCAGATTTTTTCATAGATTTAACAATATTAACATGTTTGTTGATTACAATAAATTTATAATTTAACTTTAAATCATAAGTCACCTACTATGACTTAATATCAAAATTATTAATTTTCCAAAAATTATTCAAAACTCCATGAAAAAATCTGATTTAGCTGAAAATCTCAATTCACAACAAATGCTAGATACCATATTTTAACACTGAATTCTGGAATATTT
>NW_027106729.1:1141-4093 GCF_000696795.3 Halyomorpha halys
ATCAGAATATAATTAATAATAATAATAACTGATAAGAGGGAAAAGATAAATATGTTTACCTATTTTTTAAATTTTTATGATTCCCTTCCTCATTTCTGATACAAAGGGGGTTGTCTACAGGATATCACCCTATTCTAACACCATGAAGGGGGGTCAAGTTAGTCGACTCCCCGGCCAGATTCGTACCGTCGCATCGTCAGTGGACAAAAATCAAAATATTTTTTTTCGAGTTATTTACTGTTGGGATTTTTAAAGTAACCCTTAGACTACTGATATATACATATATATTAACTGTTTACATTTTCCTGTGAGGCTATATAAAGGTGAAACTCTAGGAATTTATTCCTTTTGAGGTAACCACATTATCAGATAAAATTTGTTTCACTTCCCGTGTGCATCTCTTCTATATGGAAAAAAGCACCTATAGTCATGGAATCTAAGAGTCAAGATATGTTGAATACATTTAATACTATAAAAAAAGGAAAAGTTTAATAAATAAAATCTTAATGCAAACAAATATCACGAAATTTGCAAGTTATTATTTTTTTTTCCAGAAAATTCGAATAGAAACGCCGATGTTTTCAATATCTGACGTTCCACCCGTACCGAGCCAAAGAAATAATCATGAAATTTTTAATGGAATATTTCAACTTAGAAAATAGCTCTAACGAGGTTCATCATGTCTTTATCAAAATGTTTTGCGAGCTTTGGTAGTGGCAACTAAAAACAAATGGGAAAGCTGCCACCAAATTTTGAAACAATTTATTTCCCAACATAAAAATTGGCTCGATTAACTTTTTTTATTGCCAGATTATATTGAGGAAAAATTAGAAAACAAAACATCCTCTGTTCAAATTTCTACATGTGGCCGACCAACAAAATTGTTTATGGAATGCTCTGAAAAACAAAAAAAAAATTTCGAAAAAATAGACTGCAACACACTAGCAAATTGTCTAGGATCTGATGAAGAATCTCCTTATCATGTTATCATGTCTCATCCCTTCATTGTTTCACAGAGAAGTATATCAAGCAAATATAAAAAAAAGTTGATAAAAATATTGAAGGTTCTTTTAATGTCAGTAAATGTAAGTATTAAAGTACATAAGCTGCATGCCTCTTGAAGTTTATTTTAATCCAGAAAAAACCTTTTACTCGTTTTTTTTTCATTCAGAACTCCAAAGGCTTAAAATTCCATACACAGCTAAAAAACTTCATAGCACATTCATTAATGTAGAGTAAATTGTTTAAAATATAAGTTCTAATACAGTTCTTTAAATTTAATAGTTCTCGAGATTCTTTTTTCTAAATAGAAACTCTTTTTTCTAAATAATCAAAACAGTATTTTTAGAATTTATTTTAGTGATTATCATGGGAACTGCTACTACTCCTCAATTAAGAGCTAAAAGAAACCACCGTACATAGGTCGTACGTAGGAGTAGTAGTTTATATGATATTTGCAAAAATGTATGCACAAAATATTGATTTTGTGTAATTAGCAGACAAATGTTGCTTTTAGAAAAACTGTATCTCGGGAACTTTTGAGCGTAAACAGATACTTTATTTATTTTTTATTCTTAAAGTGAACACATTAGTAATAATAACATTTCCTTCTTAATTTATAAAAAAAATGGAAGTATGAAATTTTGAATAAATAAAGAGAAGAAGAGAATCTACTAAAAGTTAGTGCCTTAAACGTAGCATCTCTGGATGGGGTTTAATAGTCCCAGAGAAATTAGCGCAACTTGGTAAACCAAAGTGTGAACTTCCCCATCAGGGAACTTAAAAGGCAGTGAGTAATAGTAATTATAGTGAATCGGTACATTCTAGTGCTGTTGGGAAATGTATATGCGGCTTTAATATTACTCCAAAATCATATCTAGCCCAAACCACCCACTAATTAATTTCTTCTCTTCATTCTGTAATCAAGTCATCCCTTATAATGCACTAAATACTCGTCTTTCCTTCCCTAAAGGATGCTTACAATATATTGCTCACCCAAATCTCATTCTATTTCCAAATATAATGAAGCAACATCTTTCAGAGATAGAAGCATGGTTATTACCCCTTCCAAAAGTGAAAAATAACTAGTTTAATGGTTCAACACGAGAGATATATTAAGAATGGTCCATCAGACTGTGAAACGTTCAGCCAGAAACTCGAATTTCCATGAAGAGAAGAAGTAGTTCTAACCTGTCTTCGGATAGGTCATACTCAACTCACTCTACTATGTTCATTTTATGAAAAAAGAAGATGCACCGATTTATCGCTACTGCGGAAACGATTTCACCGTTAGGCACATTCTCACTGAATGTATTGCTCATGAATCACACCGATTCTCTTCAGATTTACAGGAAATGCTGAGAGAAGATCCCAAAAAAACACAAAAGTTTTAAAAATCTATGATCACATATAGTCGAACTGTAATTCCAGCAGGTATAAGTGAATGCATAATTTAATATAATAATTGTAACCATGTCAATTGTAATTGTAACTTTCTCACTCTCACTATGTAATGGTTACTTTGTGAATTTGTGACTTATTTTTTTACTAAAGTTCTAATTGCAGTGTAAGTGACCCTAGTGGTCGAAGCCCTAATAAAATAAATTATATGGCTTTTATTTCACTCTGCCTTCTCTGAATATCTCCTCTTTCCTAAACCTTTTCTTTCTTTCGTAAGGACCTAGAGCTGGTTTCTGTAGAACTTGTTTTCCCCTTCACGACCGTAGTCTTGTTCCCTAAGGAGTGAAGTTTCCATTTTTAAGGATTTACGTCTAGTTCTCGTAAACCTCACCCTGTCAATTTATCTCCTACCCAGTGTCGAGCACTTCACATTTTTTTTTTAATATTTATTAATTGCTATTTACAACTGTCCATTATAATACATTTATTAAATCTGATCTAAGTTAAATTGGAGTGTTACAGGATAGTAGAGAAACTACCCATTGGTAGCAC
>NW_027106729.1:9493-10946 GCF_000696795.3 Halyomorpha halys
ATAATTGTTATAAATTATTAACTAATATTTGGAGGTGTTGATAGTAGATCGTAGATAGATACTAGATGATCGGCGGTGCTGTCAGCAAAGATTCACAAACAAACAAAAGTTACTCAGTTTTGCCGACGTTTCGACCTGAATTTCAGGCCTTCAGGGCTAAGAAAACATGAAATAATAACCTTAATCTAGAGAGATACAAAATTAAAATAAAATAATAATTAAGAAACTTGGAAATATACATAATAATAAATTAAGTAGATAGTAGTATCAACTACTATCAACTTAATTTACTGTCATATATATTTTCAAATTTGTTTATTATTAATTTCTTTCTTGAGACTGATTTTTATTGTTAAATCCTCAAGGACAAGCTATCACATAACAGCTTTTATTATATATTGATTTTAACAATTTTAGCAATTAATAATAATATTAATAAATAGCATACCTTAAAAACCAATTTACATCGGCATAAATTATTTTAAACAATTTTCTACAGGCTATCCTGCAAAGTTTAATAGATTCAGTAAAAATTACGCCATAAGATAAAAAAACATTAAGGAATTATATAATTTATAATCTTAAACACTTTCTTGAGACTGGTTAATTTTGTTAAAATAAAATTTAATTTTCATTCATTTTAGTCTCAACACATTTTATTTTTCTTGAAAGTCCGACGTTTTGGCCAATCCGGCCATCCTCAGGGACAATCTACTACAAAACAGCTTTTATTACATGTATGATCCTCAAACATTTCAAATTACTTAACATTATTATTTATAATCTTACCTTAATACAATTTTAGAACTAAATGATTTAAAAACTCAACTTCATGCAGGATATTCTGTCCAGGTTAAAAACAATAGTTTCTATGAAACATTAAAAAATTAGGTAAAACAAATTTTTTTGTTATTAAGTATATCCCACATTATGTTTAATTACCTAATTAGTCAATATTCACATTAAAACCAAAATTAAAATTCATTTATCACTGTCACTATTTGTTAAAACTTTATCACAACAATGCTTGTAACCTTCCTCCACTCAGTTCAAGCATTAAAATTATTTATTATAACAACATTTTTGTTAATTTTCCTCTTTATTTCATAATAAACTATCCTTAGCTTAAGTCTAATTAACAATTTTGTCACTATTTCATTAATATTAAACTTTTAATTATAATCAATTTAACTCTATTACACCTTGCTATCATTACAATATTTTTATTTTTGTTGCTCCATATTAAGGGGGTTATCTCGTTTTTTTTTTTCACCACTGATGAAAGCCTGAAATTCAGGTCGAAGCATCAGCATAAATAATTACCTTTTGTTTATTTGGGTATCTCTAACCGCACCTCCTATTATCTTCTCTTCATAATTTTTATTTTTCTGGAAATGTATACAAAAAATCAATCCAAATTGAAAACTAGAAGAAAAATACATTTCATATAGCA
>NW_027106729.1:10996-11497 GCF_000696795.3 Halyomorpha halys
TTACGGAGTTTGTAAAGCAGTCCCGGGTGCCAGACTCGATCAAAAGCCCGTTCTACTTCGAAAAAAACGCAATACATTCCGCGCTCCTAAGAAGACGAGACATTGCTGGATAGTAGAGTGGGATGATCGAAATCCAAACTGGTGATCAGGGATTATATGATTGGAAACTTCTCATTTTAAATTAGAATTGGAACTAACTAATATAACACAACCATCTCGAAAAATCGTTCATATGAACGGTAGAATAAGAGTAACACGATTTTATTTTTTCCTATTTCTTCTAAATTAGGCAGTATATGATACAAAATTGCGAGCTATTTATTGAAAAATGGACTTAGCTTTCCCTATTACTTGTTCATCATGAAAATTGATCTTTGTGTATATAGAGTAAAGAATCGATGTTGTTCCACCATTAATATAGCTTAGTTTGATTTTGTGAACAATAAAATGGCTGACGATGAAATGGGAGGCTGAAGCGGATTTATTAAGTAGAGGATGGGC
>NW_027106729.1:14407-14952 GCF_000696795.3 Halyomorpha halys
TCAAACTACCTGCATTCAATTCACATTTTTATTTAGGACCGGTTGTAAAAATATATAGTACGACTAATAGTACAAGAGCCCAAGAGGAGAAAAAAAGGCAGTTATCTCAACCCAATTTTCGATTACTTTAATGAAAATTATGTAATTTTTCATTCGAAGCTATATACCTTAAAAAGTAGAAACAACATAAGAAAACCTAAGAGAACGTCATTTAAAGAAGAGCGAATTTGCTAAAATATGAGCCCTAATAAAGCTATTTAAGTTACAATATTTCTCGATATATAGCTTTTTAAAAAGCAACATTTCATAAAGATGTTGTATGGGACGTACTGAAAGGTCAGTAGTTAGTGAATTTATTTTGAAAGATCTGTATCTCAAAAACCATTTGGCGTACAGATGTCTATTAGCACTCAAATTAAAGGTAGTTTAATGAGTTATAATGTAGTTTATAATGTTTATCTTCGTAGGAGTAATAGTTTACATGAAATGTGCTAAAATAAATTGATTTATAGTTGTTCGGACAAATTTTCATTTGCCAAATTTAT
>NW_027106729.1:16915-18035 GCF_000696795.3 Halyomorpha halys
ACACCTTAATTAATTTGTTGTTTATTAATAATTTACTCAAATATTAATTAATTAAATTTGGCAAAACATCCGGAGGAAAATGAAATATTTTTATATGATTGTCAGAAACCATCAATTAAACACTGAGTACCAGATCATGATTTTGGAATCTCTAAGATGATTTTGGGGGTAAAGGTTAAACGTAGGATAAACAATTAAAATACAACGAAAATAATTAAAGCTAAGATAAAATAAAGAAAATAGAATAATCAGGTTTTAATATGTGGGATGCGGTCAGCAAAAAATACACAAATAAACAAAACTTATATTTTATACCGATATTTTGAATTCCAGGTCTTCATCAGAACTGAAAAAAAAAAAAAAAACGAATTAACAATCATAACTAAGAGAAACACAAAAATAAAAATAAATAAACTTGGAAATGTACATAACAATCAATTAAGTAGATAGTAGTTTATTGATAATATTAGAAGATGAAATAAAATGTTATAGAGGCAAGATTATACAAAATAAATTATTACAAAATTAAAAAACATACAGTATTCATACAAATAAAGATATAAACGTAATAAAAGGTTCGGCAGACAGAATATTAAATTATTTTTTATTATTTTAGACATTACTTACATATCTTATTATGTCAATTCCATTACTCATGATTTTTGTTTGTTTATTATTTTATTTTTATTTTTATGTATCTCTGAATTATGATCTGGTTTTTTTATTTTTTCAGCCCAGATGAAACCTTGAAATTCAGGTCGAAACTTCGGCACAAATATCTCTTGTTTATTTGTGTACGTTTTTTTAGACAATAGAATAAATTGAATGAATTTGGTTGAGTAGTACCGGGTTAGCTGATAATGTTAGATACCAATATAAAAAATACCTTTTATTAATATTATCAATTAGGAAACTTTTTTTTTAAATACTTATTTATTGCTATTTACAACTGTACATTATAATACATTTAGTAAATTTGATCTCAGTTGATATGGAGACTCTACTGGCGTGTAGAGAACATATCTATTGGTAACAATCTAATGACGTTTTAAATTAACTGGACTCGTTGCCATCTGTTTTAAAATTTTAATAACAATTCATTTCATTCGGTACTATTAAT
>NW_027106729.1:21810-22125 GCF_000696795.3 Halyomorpha halys
ATATGGTTCTAAATTTGTATTTAAGGTATAATAATTTATTAATAATATTGTTAGAAATCATATGTATAATAAAAGCTGTTTTATTATAGATTGTCTTTGAGGATGGCCGAATAGGCCGAAACGTTGGACTTATAAAGAAATATAGAACGTTATGGGACTTAAATTGGATAAAATTTAGTATATTTAAACAATTGTGATTAATATTTTGATAAACAAGGAAAAAATTGCAAATATATATGTATATAATGGAAATGTTTAAAAATAAAATTAATAAACAAAAAATCTAAGCACATTAGTATTAAAATTATTTTCATT
>NW_027106729.1:22175-24583 GCF_000696795.3 Halyomorpha halys
GACTCGGCATTGAAATAGCAAGTATTTACCTACTTTTTATGATTTGAATATCATAAATACTTTTTTTTGAACTGCTAAAAGCTATCTTATCTATAGATAGTTCTAGATATTGGTAGAACTTTATCTAAACTAACACCTTTAGCCAACATCACTTAGGCCCTGAAGAGCTGTATTTAGTTAACGAATTAGTGGAAAAAAAATCAAGAAAGAAAAGATCTAACCAAAGATAACTAGTAGTTTATTTAGTTATTTTTTTAAAATAATTTATTTATTGTTATTTACAACTGTATACAAATATATACAACAAGTAAATTTGCTGTAGGTGACATAATGACATGATACAAACATGTGGAGGATCTACCCACTGATAGAAATCCAATAGCATTTCTAGATGAGAAGATCTCGAGACCATCTTCTTTTTAGACGCCTAGGAGGATTATTAGGTAATGAAGAAGAAGTCAGGTTAGAAACAAGTGGATTTGGGTGGTTAAGAAGTTTATCAAGGAAGGAATGGTATCTGGTTCTGGCCAAATCGGTAACATATGAAACATTGAGGTTCTAATGGATGACTTGATTTGTGACAAATGCTCCTTACCATTAAGGATTTTACGAAGGATTTTTGACTGTAAAGATTAGAGTCGGGAGGAATTTGATGGTTTAGTGGAGCACCAAAGCTCAACTCTATATGTCCAGATAGGCCTTATAATAGTCATGTAGATCAGTCTTTTGTAATGGATTAAAAGTTTGGACAGTTTGTCTAGTAAATGTTGTAATAGTCGGAATCGACGAACAGTTTCTTGTCTTTTTAGTCTTGCATGAGGATTCCATGTCAGTCGTTTGTCCAGATGTAGTCATAAGTAACGGATCTGTTCGACAGGAATATGTGGGGTATTTTTTTAATTTAACAGTTTTCATTGCAATCATGTTAAAACAATAATGTGATTAATTTATATATAATATTTTCACTTTCATGAGACTGATTATTATTATTATTTAAATAAAATAAATTTTATCTAATTTAAGTCTCAAAACAATATATATTTCTTTATAAGTCCAACGTCCAACAGCTTTTGTTATACATATGATTTTTAGCAACTTTAAAAAAAACAACAATATTATTAATAAATTATCATACCTTAAAAACAGATTTAAAACCATATCAATTTAAAAAATTTTGTTCAAGCTATTCTGCCCAGGACCGATAATTTCAGTCCAAAGTTTCTATATGAGACATTAAAACACTAACCATTAATTAAATTTAAATTTTAAAATTTAAAACCATAAAATAAAAAAAAAACTAATTTAAATTTGATATGGTTCTAAATTTGTATTTAAGGTATAATAATTTATTAATAATATTGTTAGAAATCATATGTATAATAAAAGCTGTTTTATTATAGATTGTCCTTGAGGATGGCCGAATAGGCCGAAACGTTAGACTTATAAAGAAATATAGAACGTTTTGGGACTTAAATTGGATAAAATTGAGTTTATTTAAACAATTGTGATTAATATTTTGATAAACAAGGAAAAAAATGGAAACAATTGCAAATATATATGTACATAGATAAAATGAGGTATGCTAATAATTTTGAGATTATTTTTTTGTT
Organism: Halyomorpha halys; assembly: GCF_000696795.3. Lineage (NCBI taxonomy): Eukaryota > Metazoa > Arthropoda > Insecta > Hemiptera > Pentatomidae > Halyomorpha > Halyomorpha halys. The sequence continues at coordinate 23,786 of NW_027106729.1, forward strand.
TTGTTCTTAGTAAAATAATAATTGAATGAAAATTTGTTTTTATAAATGTATTTCTTTATAACCAGATCAGTCTGGTGGGGATTACATGATTATAATATAATAGTTTTAGTTACTTTTGACAACTACTAATGACGGAGGGGGAGGGTTATAATCTCGTGCAAGTGAATGATATTGAATACTTATAAATAATAAAAATAAATTATTAAAAAATAAATAAATAAATAAAAACTTATGTATTCATAGAGTGATATAGAAAAAAAGGTAACGTACAGAAGTTAATTGATTTTTCATCGATTGATGTTTCAATTCCAATTGTAGTTCTTGATGTATTTGACTATTTTTTGTAAACCAAGGGGCATCTACTGCGGTCTTTAGGATCTTGTTTTGGAAAGAAAGTATTTTTTTTTTCTATTCGTAAAGAATACTACTCTCCAAACTTTACTACCATACACCAGTAATCAGTAGTAGATAACACATTAAATTAATTCAGATTAAAATAAAAGTTTTTCAAAAAATTAAAAAAACTTAGTGAAATAAATCAATTTAAAGCAAGCCTGTTTTTTTTTTTTTAAATCAGATACTGAGTCGATGACAGAACAGGCATATTTAGAAATCTTCAGTAGTATTGGGAATGTTAGATAAAAAGTAGAAACTTATAATTATAAATATCAAATCAAGTGAGGTACAGAGAAAAGCCCAGAGAGACACCACAAAGTTGAGAATATGGAGTTCAGAAACGATTTGAAAACGTATATACGTATCTTAAAGGGTAACATTTTGTGACTATAACAATAGTGC
>NW_027106730.1:0-2710 GCF_000696795.3 Halyomorpha halys
TAAATATTGATCTTATATATTTGGTTTCTGAAAGGCATCGCAGGAAAGATGTTTATAGACATGGATTGGAGGCATCGGTATTGAACCTTCGGGCTCGTTAAGTCTTTATTTTTATTATTTTACCATATATTTTCCACTGTGAGGTACCGTGCAGATGTTGTACACGTAGATGAAAATGCAAAAAAATTTCTAATCTTCTTTATTTCGTCGCTGCCAAAAATGGCAATTGTTCTCTCGAAGGATTCATTAGAATTTAGAATTTTTTTACTTATTCTCATACTCATGCATATTTAACAATAAATATAGTATCGTAAATTTCATTGGGAATGTATGATTCAAAAAAGCTTATACATATAGACTACATATTTTTGTTTTGTAAATTTTCTAAATGTGATCTACGTGAGAAACTCGGAGGAAACAAACTCTAAGGAATGAAACTCCCAACCAGACCAATAAAATCTTATTTCTCTTTTTATATCATTGATGATTGATCGGATATTTTTTGCTCTATTATTCCTCCTTTGTTCATCGTCATTTCTGACGAATCAGTAAAAAAAAAAAAAAAAAAAACCATTTATTTAGGAACCATTATTTATTAGGAACCATTCATGAAGTGACTAAGCATAAACATTCATACTTTATAATTAAGCGCTACGCACTGGTACAAAGCCTAGGCATATGCTACAAATATATCGGTACAACGCAGAATACTTAACGGAAACAAATACTTACATTGAGTATTAATATTAGTAATCATGCAATTAGACCTAGAAAACACTGATATCGGTGTGAGGTGTCTTTTATTCTAGAGTACGGTGGAACTTGGACCATAGGTCGTTACCTAGAAAGTAATCAAATTAATCATAAAAAAACTTCCGTTGGTCTCCAGAACAATTTCCTTTGATTTACTTTATTATAATCTACTTACAAAATAATAACATACAAACTCTGAAGTTTCCTAGTATATTTCGCTACTTAAATATGTGACTGACAAGAAAAGTATCAGTATGTCCTCACAGATTTTTACCAAATTGTTTGTAGTAAATAAACATTAATAAAAATATATCCACAACCAACCATTTCATCCTCTGGAAACTGTAAAAAAAACAACAAAAAAAACAAAACTGAAAGCTGTTTTATTTTGAAACTTAAGTTAGAAAATGGCATTAACATAGTTCTTCCAGTAATATGAACTTTTAAATTTGTTTTATAATTTATAATAAAAGAAAAAAAATAATGGAGAAAGGATTTTACAATATTCCTCTGTGAACTAGTCTTATAGATTTTTCACAATAATGTCGATGGTAGATTTTGATTCACCATACCAAAAAAATAATGACGAAAATATGAAAATAAAACAAAAGTTCTAAAAACAAATTTCACACAAAAAACAGTTTTAATCACAATTTTTAGTAGTATACTTCAATCCGTAGAAGAATTTGTCATTAATATGAAAATTAGATAACTCTAAAATTTCTGAGAAACTAGTAATATATATTTTATATTAATGTTTATTATTATTGGTACATAGCTATGCATGTGGCTTTGCTCAGGTAAATATTTGTTGTTAATCATATTAAAGTAACTAAAAAAATATAATTATTTTCCAAATATATGTTCTACATTTATAAAAAAAAAAGTCATTAATCATGAATACTATTTCGTAAATAAATTATGTAGTCTATAATCTTGAATTGGATTATTTTATCTAAACTTTGTTTCTTCTTTTATAAATATAGCCAAATAATTTTTTAATGCAAAAAAACTCTTATTTATATGAGGAGATTTTGTATAAAATTATATGCAAGATAGAAAATTTGGGATTTCAGGATGTTTCTCTTTATATGTAGGATTAGAAGCTTGGAAAAAACAAAAAAAACTATATTTAAATTCTAGTCAAATATTCCAACAGGATATTCCAATACTAACGTAGGGGAATTGTTTATATTTTCAAATTCGGGGGGTTAACCTTCATTGGTAGGGGTGATGATACAAAAACTTTTCTTTTTTCCATTCCGCTTGCTACAATTAAATGGAAAACCTTGTGGAACTTGAGGAACTTTCGTCAAGGAATTCCAAGGTCCTTCTAATAGGAAGGCACGTAATGATTTTGATTGAGGGTTCTGTATAGATCGCAATTACATAAACCGAAAACATCATTCGTGTTGATGATCCTCCAGCTTGGGGTTTCTAGTAGAATATCAGTTCCATCCATAACCAAGGGTATAAAATATGTCATAACAAATCTAACATATAGAATTATCACTCTACAGACTAGAACGAAGTATATTATCTTGTGTCGAAGTATTTAGTTTCAAATGAAGTAAATTTTAGTGGTGGTTAGAATTTATTTGTAACTCCTTATGGATAAAACTCTCATGGGTACAGGTCTTCACATAGGAAACATGTAATCAGTCCCATATTAACCTGTAGCAATATGGACGTCACTAATTAGGGGCTATGTTCCTAAATCAAATCTGTACTGCTACAACCCATGAAGGGTTAAGGGTGTAGTACTTTGTAAGGAAGTACTCTTGCTAGACCAGAGGATGTGGAAGGAGGTGAATCACGCAGAATCACGCTCGACCACCAGATTGTTACCCAATTAAGGGTACCCACTTTATGAGGCTGGGTGGACCTCAGTAGGGCTCCAGAATCTACAGAGATGCCTCACGGCCACAGCGTAACCAAATAATAATAATTATCTGCC
>NW_027106731.1:0-673 GCF_000696795.3 Halyomorpha halys
CCCTTCTTAGTATGAAGGAAACAATCAAACATCAACTAGAGCCTGTACTGACAGACGAATACGATTGGTCAATAATAATTCTACCTACTACATATTAAAGATGTTATCGAAACTGGTTAAGAAAAATTTAGTGTATATATTGTTTTTTTTTTAATTTTGGTACATTTCATTCTGTATATATTATTACATAATATAAATTAAAGAACGGCCTCGTTATTTTTTAAAAATATTAGATTAAAGAAATAACAATTGGCATATATTTTAATGCTTGTGATTCTTTTTTCCTTTTGCTTCATCAGGAGGATGGATCTGAAAAGACCTTAAGAAATGACTCACAGGTACTAACAAACAACTAAGTTAAACCTAAAGTGTGAAATTTTCGAACTTACTGCTTATAATTCTTGTTTCTAAATAAAGGGTGTGGATCACATAATCAACTTAAGATTTACTTAAATGTATTTAGAAGAATGTATGTTTAATTTTTAATTGGAATTAAACTAACAGCTTCTCTGTATAGATATCAACACCAGATCCGTAAAAGTATAAGGAAATCAATGATGCAAATTCATTTTGAAAAAGAATAAGTAGAAAAAAAACTGTTGTTTTTTATGTGAAACATATATATCATTCAGAAAGTACTACACTTTGCAAAACGGGGTTAGGATACTTGTGT
>NW_027106731.1:5026-5653 GCF_000696795.3 Halyomorpha halys
TAACAAAAAACTAAGTTAAACCTAAAGTGTGTGTAATTTTCGAACTTACTGCTTGTAATTCTTGTTACTCAATCATGGGAATGGATCACAAAATCAACATATGATTTACTTAAAGGTATTACGAAAAATTTATATTTCATTTTATATTGGTATTAAACTAACCAGCTTCTCTGTATAGAAATCAACACAAGATCTGGAAAAGTATAAAAGAATCAATTATGTAAAATCATTTTGATAAAGAATAAGAAGAAAAAAATATGTTGTTTTTCATGTAAAACATATATATCATTCAGAAAGTACAACGCTTTGCCAAACGGGGTTAGGATACTTGTGTGTCGAATTGTTGTCCCAGTATACCTGAGACCTTTCCTGCAGGTGCGAAGCAGTAACAGGTAGTTAAATCGGGGCAATACACTTCCTATGGAAATAGAATATCAGTTAAGTCATTAGGAATCCTCCGATAAATTTTCAGTTTTATGTCCCTTCTTAGTATGAAGGAAACAATCAAACATCAACTAGAGCCTGTACTGACAGACGAATACATTTTGTCAATAATAATTCTCCCTACTACATACCAAAGATGTTATCGAAAGTGGTTAAGAAAAAATCACTTTATATATTGTTTTT
>NW_027106731.1:6662-7179 GCF_000696795.3 Halyomorpha halys
AAAAACTAAGTTAAACCTAAAGTGTGTGTAATTTTCGAACTTACTGCTTGTAATTCTTGTTACTCAATCATGAGAATGGATCACAAAATCAACATATGATTTACTTAAAGGTATTAAGAAAAATTTATATTTCATTTTATATTGGTATTAAACTAACCACCTTCTCTGTATAGAAATCAACACAAGATCCGGAAAAGTATAAAACAATCAATGATGTACAATCATTTTGATAAAGAATAAGAAGAAAAAAATATGTTGTTTTTCATGTAAAACATATATATCATTCAGAAAGTACTACACTTTGCAAAACGGGGTTAGGATACTTGTGTGTCGAATTGTGGTCCCAGTATACCTGAGACCCTTCCTGCAGGTGTGAAGCAGTAACAGGTAGTTAAATAGGGGCAATACACTTCCAATGCAAATAGAATATCAGTGATGTCATTAGGAAGCTTCCGAAAAATCTCCCGTTTTATGTCCCTTCTTAGTATGAAGGAAACAATCAAACATCAACTAGAGC
>NW_027106731.1:9154-11405 GCF_000696795.3 Halyomorpha halys
TAAGTTAAACCTGAAGTGTGTGTAATTTTCGAACTTACTGCTTATAATTCTTGTTTCTAAATCAAGGGTATGGATCACAAAAACAACTTAAGATTTACTTAAAGGTATTAAAAAAAATTTATATTTAATTTTAAATTGGTATTAAACTAACCAGCTTCTCTGTATAGATATCAAAACCAGATCCGTAAAAGTATAAAAAAATCAATGAAGTTAAATCATTTTGAAAAAGATTAAGAAGAAAAATGACTGTTGTTTTATATGTAAAACTTATACGTCAGTCAGAATGTACTAGACTTTGTAAAACTGGGTTAGTGGACTTGTGGTTCGAATTGTGATCCCAGTATACCTGAGACCCTTCCTGCAGGTGCGAAGCAGTTACAGGTAGTTAAATCGGGGAAATACACTTCCTATGGAAATAGAATATCAGTGATGTCATTAGGAATCCTCCGAAAAATCTTCCGTTTTATGTCACTTCTTAGTATGAAGGAAACAATCAAACAACTACAGCCTGTACTGACAGACGAATACAATTGGTCAATAATAATTCTCCCTACTACATATCAAAGATGTTATCGAAACTGGTTAAGAAAAATTTAGTTTATATATTTTTTTTTTTTTAATTTTGGTACATTTCATTCTGTATATATTATCACATAATATACAGTAAAGAATGGCCTCGTTATTTTTTAAAAATATTAGATTAAAGATATAACAATTGGCATATATTTTACTGCTTGTGATTCTTTTTTCCTTTTGGTTTATCAGGAGGATGAATCTGAAAAGACCTTAAGAAATGACTCACAGGTACACGCACCTATACTACACAGGTATGCGCACAACACCTGAAAGTATAAATCCTGTCAAACACCAGTTGAATCTGATCACATATTCCAGTTTTAATATGATGTAGCCTAGAACTTCTTGATGAATTTATAATGTAATTTACATAATCGATGAAAGTACATAATCGATGTAATATTCATGTAGCGTGGGAATCCTTACAATACGGCTTGTATATTTTCCTATTGGCCTTTTATATTTCGAGGGTCACTTGTTTTTGAAACTCGGTTAGCAATCTGTAATTGCATTTATATTAAAGGGCATGTTCTATGCTAACATAGCAATTCACCATCACCGTTAAAAATTTAGAAAATTTTTGCAGGTGCAAAGAATTATACCAGGTCGGTAAAGTTCCAGATCGCTCCGAACACTTTCTCCAATTTCGGTAAGATGTTGCAATTAACATCATGAAAAACTTATAATGTAAAGTACAGAATCAATATGAAATACATCAAGTAACTTTTTGACGCACTTAGAAAGAAAAGAAAAAAAAAATTTTTTTTATAAATTTACTTACCGTTTTAGAGCACAACACCTGAAGGTCTAAATCATCTAAAGCACAAGTTGACCCGGATCACATATTCCTATTTTTTATGATGTTGCCTGGAAGTTCTTGATGAATTTATGATGTAATTTTCATAATCGGATTAAAGTACATAATCGATGTAATGAATATTCATGTAGCAAGGGAATCTTTACAATATGGTTTGTTTATTTTCCTTTTGGCCACTTATATTCGAGGGTCACTTGCTTTTGAAACTCGGTTGGCAATATGTAATTCCATTTATATTTAAGGGCATGTTCTATGCCAGCATAGCAATTCACCATCACCATTAGAAATTTCGAAAATATTTGCACGTGCAAAGAATTATAGCAGGTCGGTAGAATTCCATATCGCCCCGATCACTTTCCCCTATGTCGATAAGATGTGGCCTGGACCTTCATGAAGAACTTATAATGTAGAGTACATAATCGATATAAAATACATAAAGAAACTTCTTGAAGAACTTTGAATAAAAAGAAAAAAAAATTAATTTTATAAATTTACTTACCGTTTAAGAGCACAACACCTGAAGATCTAAATCTTCTCAAGCACCAACATAGCAATTCCATATCACCGATAAAAGTGTCGAAAATCTTTGCAGGTACAAAGAATTATACCGTGTCAATAGAGTTCCAGATCGCCCCGATCACTTTCTCCATTTTCGGTAAGATGTTGCCACGAACTTCATTATGAACTTTTAATGCAAAGAACATAATCGATATAAAATAAATAAAGTAACCTTTTGACGAACATAGAATGAAAAGAAAAAAAATATTATGTTTATGTATTTACTTACCGTTCAAGAGCACACCTGAAGGTCTAAATCATATCAAGCTCCAGTTGACCCGGATCACATATTCCTGTTTT
>NW_027106731.1:11455-12660 GCF_000696795.3 Halyomorpha halys
ACTATTATGAAAACCCTTTTAATTAATTTTTTTTTGAGATCGGTAATTAAAATTTTCATTTTTGACATCTATCCCTCAAAAACCTTGCAGATAAGTACTTACCAATTATAGGCCTATTTTCTGAAAGTAATTTATGGTCTTGTTCTTGAATGAAATCTTTTAATTTATAATTATAATGCATAAAACATTCTTAATACCTGTACCTAAGCTACGACTGTTATATAAAATATCCAAAAATAATTAACTAATTTAATTTATCATGTAAAAATGACTCGCTATCTATTGAAGCACAACAAAGTAAATAGACAAGTACTTCCTAAATATAGCCAAATTTCCTGAAGCTGTTAATCTTCAACTGCATCTACAGACACACCTCACGGAAGTTTAAATCTTCTGAAATACTAGATCCACAGAAACAAGTATTGTAAAATAATATTTTCCTTCTCAAGTTCCAGTTCATCCGGATAACTTTCTCTAATTTCAATATTATGTTGCCAGGAACTTCTTGATGAACTTATAATGTAAAATACATAATGGATATAAATACATAAACAATCATCTTAATGAACTTATAATGTAAAGTACATAATGGATATAAAATACATAAAAGTTTCTTTATGAACTTAGAATGTAAAGTACAAAAAGGGCATACCTGAAGGTCTAAATCTTCTCAAGTTCTAGATCACCCCGATCACTAACTCCAATTTCAATATGATGTTGCCATCTTTTCCAACGGTATCTTTATTCACCAATTTACTAAGCCATTATTATTGGCATGCAAGGATTCTTAATTATAAAGTAAAGCCTTTGTTACACATTTGATATTAATAAGAATAATATAATGAGAGAGCGTGGTAGATCTGTTTCTTTATACTTTAATTATTATATTATGAATTGTGAAGTACTAGTTGGGATCTTTGATATTTATTTCAATATGATGTTGCCAGGAACTTCTGGATGAACTTATAATGTAAAGTATATAATGAATGTAATATACATATAGCTCGGGAACCCTAATAATTCAAGTTGTAGCAGAGGTTTCCTGTTAACAGAAGTTTTATTCTATTACTCTTAGAACATTAACAAAGTTTTTTTTGGAAGCTGATTAGAAAATTCTTCAAATTATTGCACAAAGTTCATTATTATTGTAATAATTTATAAATACTGATGACTTACATAAACTTATAAGTTACGGTTTAAAATTT
>NW_027106731.1:12710-14596 GCF_000696795.3 Halyomorpha halys
AAATTCTTCAAATTATTGCACAAAGTTCATTATTATTGTAATAATTTATAAATACTGATGACTTACATAAACTTATAAGTTACGGTTTAAAATTTTAATTAAAAATATAAGATTTACTGGATATAGGTATATAAATGTCATCATCATTATCTGTGGCGTCAAGAATCAAGGCCTCCCGCAACTTCGTTTGCGAGTCCTCTCTAATGGTTCCCGCTGCTCTCCAATTGCAGATTCCCAAGATAGATATCCGCGACTACTCCATCGATCCATCGAAGCCGAGGTCTTCCTACTCTCCTTGTCCCATTTATGCTTTCGTCCAGGATCATCCTAGGAATCTGATCCTGGGTCATTCTTAATACATGGCCTGCCCAGCGAAGCTGTCCCACTTTGATCAACCATTCAACATCCGGGTTCTTGTAGAGGCCTGACAGTTCAGCATTTGTTCTCATCTTCCAGATTCCATCAGTACAAACCGGGCCATAGATTTTCCTCAATATTCTCCTCTCGAACTTCCTGTGACATGGGTAGTGTCCAGCATTCGGAGGCCTAAGTGAGAACTGGTCTCACCGGTGTCTTATAGAGCTGTATCTTGGTGTTTTGGGAGATAGCCCTGCCCCTGAAATGCTTCAGTAAGCCGAAATAGCATTTATTTGCGGACATAATTCTGCGATGTATTTCTGCTTTAATGTCATTATCCCCGTTTACTTGCAATCCAAGATAGCTAAACTCATTCACCCTTTCAAATGAAAATCCTCCAGTTATAAAATGTGATAGTTCGTTCTCATCTAACTGTGGGCCTACGTGCATGTATTTGGTTTTTGTTTCGTTAACCTCTAAACCCACTCTAGGCGCTGCTATCTAGAGATTGTTAAAAGCGTTATTTAAATCTGTATGGGTTCTTCCAAATATATCTAAGTCATTGGCAAAAGGCAAAATCATAGAAGAAGTTTTTGAAGATATTTCCCCCAACTTGTATTCCAGATTTCCTTACGGCACTTTCGAGGGCCAAATTAAAGAGAAGGCATGCGAGGCAATCACCATGTCTGAGTCTTTGTATATAAATGTTTCGATTTATTTTTTATTTTGGCTTTGGTATAATGAAGGCAAATATAGACGAGTACAAAACCTCCAATCAGTAGAAATTTTGAATCAAAATAGCAGATAATATGTCTTGATTCCAGAATCATCCTGGGGTAACCTTGGCCAGTGCCTATTCTCTTTCTCAGGAGTCTTAATTAAAAGCGAGAAACGGTGGAGGGTGTAGTTAAAATACTATATCTTCGTCGATTACAGAGCTTCACTAGGCTATTAAACATAAATGGGTATAATCAACATATATTAGTGAAATAACAAAATAGCACTAAAAAAACGAAAATTAAAAACTATTAAAAACCGAGAAGAATTATCTTACGAACTAGTTCAGAGCTTAAATTGTGATTTTATATTCTGCCAATCATCAATACCTTGCACAAGTAATGATAACATTTGACAGTTATGGGTGGTTGGAGGTTCTCGATAAAGATCTAATCAAGTCCTCCTGCAATTTTATAAAGTACAAATCATTTGTAGGCGAGGAGTTTTTCGACAATCTTTTTCTCACGAAAAACGTAAGAGATTAGATTCCCAAAACTGCATCAGAAATGTGAATTATTCTCAATTTCACCGACTTTTAGACCAAACCAGAACAAAATTTGTTCCTTAATGTCTGAAACGTAAAATGCAAGCAAACATTTTTGAATCTGAGGACGTTTTAGATTAATTAATTATATTTTACTTTTCTCTAGATTGAACATAAATCTTATATATATAGAAAAATTATTTAAAAAAAAAGCAATAAATTTACAGCCCCAAAACGCATGTGGTAGGTAAAGTAATAAACGGTCAAT
>NW_027106731.1:15093-18484 GCF_000696795.3 Halyomorpha halys
AGAAATACTAAGTTTCTTTATATATATATATTTTAACCATAAACTTTTAAACGATTGCAAAAACATCGTAGACTGTTTGGACAAAATTTCAAACAAAGCATCATACAAACATAGCAGTGGCATATAAAAAAATGTCATTGATGAATGTTTCGACAAACATTCATGCAAATGTAGGGGAGGTGTTAAATAAAAAAAAATTATTCGATTATCAAGTTTCTACTAAATATTCAAGGTATTTGATCCAGAAGCAAATTGACATTACAATTGTTTTCAATGTTCATGTGTGGATTATCATTTCTCAATTATGAATGTTTAACTCAACAAGGAAGTTAAGATATTACAAGAAAATTAAAAAAATGAATAGTTTATTACAAATTATTTCTAAATTATATTTTAACCATAAACTTTTAAACGATATCAAAAACATCTACGACTGTTCGGACAAACATTCAAACAAAGCATCACACAAATATAGAAGTGGCATGTAAAGAAATATAGTAATAATTTACTATCATATTCCTACTTCCTTTTAGTTTTTAAAGGATTTTAAAATGAGCAAATAGTATTCTCATTTGACCTTGATATTAATTAAATTAAGAACGAACTGTTTATTAGTTTATGGTTTTTAACAGAAGCACTTTTCTTAATTTTATAAGGCACATATGTGGATTATCATTTCCAAATTAATAAATTGTGAATGATCAACATGGAATAAGTTGAAAATATAGTATTATAAATAAATTTGCTGTCCAATTATTGTGTCAAAAATATAAATGGATTTAAATTTATAGATCTAATGAATCTTAAATTATTATTCAAAATCAGAATAAACAACAACTAAATGGTCAAATTAAATAAGAAATAGCCAATAAATTTTATTTTAAAAAATAAAAAAATTAAGTATGAAATAGAAATCAGTTATTGACAAAATGTGACTTAATAAAATTGGTTTTAAACATAAATATAGATGAATTTAAATTTATAGATGTGATCAATCTCAGATCCTAATTAAAGGTTGTACTAGGAACAATGAAATGAATCCACAAAAACTTTTCAAAATAAAAAATTTAAGTTAAATCATTCTCACCTACCACACAACGTAAACTAAATGAAGCTACAACGGCCAATGAGATATAACAATTTGTTGTTTATTTACACATTTATTTAATCTAGAAAGTGGTATAAAAAGTAGTCCATCAAATGAAATTAGAAATTTAAAAGACCCCATATCTATTATGAAAATTTTTCAATAAGATATAATTTAATTTATTAAACTTATAAAGACTCTGATATTTATAAATATTACTGAGATTAATTGTTAGGGTCATTTTAAATATATAGATATTATTAGTGTTTTCCAACAAGAAAATACACTTAAAGTACCTGAAAATTCATAAATATTTGAATATTACGAGCTAAGACTTACCTGTGGGTGCAGATTGTATCCGATCTCCACAGCAGCTGCTCAGCCACTCTCAGCCGTCCTCTTCTAGACAGCCCTTTTTGCCGTCTTCTTCCACACTAACTTCTCAACAAACTACAACTTACTTCCCCGCAACAAATTCAACCACTGACTGTCCCGACCTTCCCTGTATCCCTTCTCCTCTACTTCTCTCCCCTCCTAAGCCTTCTCCCTCCCATGTCCTCTTAGGGCTCTCCTATTGGTTAGTTTACTTTTATGGCGTGACGCTTTCCAAGTAGGCATGAAAAAAAAAACCGCTACATGTTTTGACAATATCTAAACTATGACAATCGTAGTTTTAGATAATAATTTAACACAATTTAATATATAAGAGTATCTTCCACATGAAACTAAACTAAAAATATATAACATATAATTTCTAGAAAAGAATATATAATATAATTAATAAATGTATAGAATAATGCCAGATTATATTAATTAATATTTTATTAAACTACATGCCCCTAAAAAAAAGAAATGACATATTGTTATGGCAACGCCTATTTTCAATTTTTTAATTAAGAAATCCTTGACTAATCATCTGTGCGATATTGCTGTGATTTATGTTGCAGAGCTCGAATCTGATATTGCAATATTAATAAATTGCCGATTCTTTTTCCAAAGACATATGCTTTAACTCAGGTCAAGGAGAAATGTTTTCTTTCAAATTTTAATACAACTTTTTAAAAAAAAAATTATTTGAAATTTTGTGGATTATAATATACGAGCAAAGAGGGTTACTCAGCACTTTATTTTGGACTTTTTTTGATATTTAAAATTTTTCACCAATCAACAGGAGTCAGTTATCTGAAGGTTGTACTTCATCATAAAAAAAAGAAAATTAAGTACAATTAAATTTGTTATGAAAATTGTATAAATAATTCCCATGTTTCTTTTTTTAAACGTAATAAAAATGTCCTTTTAAAATAAATGTCCCCTTGAAATTAAAGTAGATGAAATATCAGAACAGGGATTTTTATTACAAATAAATCTAGACTAGAATAAATTGAAATTATGAATATTTATATATATATGTATTTAAGAGGTTCTGGAATTACACCATTTTCTTCAAATTATGTTAATAATAATAATAAAATAAAAAAGAAGATTAATTGAATGTAGAAGTGAAAATTCCTCAGCAAATTATAAACCGTTTACATAATAACAATAAACTTCTACAACATAAATTTAATAAAAATATTAAACTCAATAAATTATAATGAGTTACAAAGAGAGTTTTATGAGAAGCAAAAATGTTTTACATTATTTTTTGTTTTGGCTCTCAGGTCCCAAATTGCCCTCTAATGCGTTAGTTCCCACATTTTCATTAAGGTATTTCATCTTTATAATTTTGAAATAACACAATTGTATTGAAATCATATTAGTACTAAAATAAACCAATATTGGTGATTCACACTAGAGATATGCATATTGTTGTTAATAGCCATCAATAAAAAAAGATCACATATAGTTAATTAATTAATTGCTTATTTTATTCATAACTCTCTATAACCCCACAAAAACGTTCCTATATATTTGTTTTTCAGTTCAGGAGGTCCAAATTCACCAACAGATGATACAAAAGATTATTTCAGAAGGCGTTCTGTTTGGCATAATTTAATGAAATGAAGCCGAGAAAAAATTGCCTATTGCTTTGTTATCAATCACTTGTTTTTTTAGAGCAGGTTTGAACTCTTTTTTTTTATATACAATAAATTATTCTTGTCAACTACGATATCTCCTTAATGAAGCACCATAAGCCAATAATCTATACATAAGAATATATACCATATTATTTATTGTATGATTACTATAAATGTTATTTGGAATTCTGAAGAACAGGTGGTCTAGGAACCAAACCCTTCAAAACTTGAACAGGTATGAAAGGACAGTTAGCTCTGTACCTGAACTCATTGGGGCAATAAAAGT
>NW_027106731.1:18534-18805 GCF_000696795.3 Halyomorpha halys
AAGAACAGGTGGTCTAGGAACCAAACCCTTCAAAACTTGAACAGGTATGAAAGGACAGTTAGCTCTGTACCTGAACTCATTGGGGCAATAAAAGTAAAATCTGGCCCAGTTAAGAAGTTTTATGATTTAGGTCCAATATTTCATTTTGCCGCCTGAATAAACATTTTGCCTTAAAATGAAAGTTGCATGTAAGAAAGAAAAGTATATTAAAAATAAAAAAGTAATTATCTTTTGTATTTAAAAATCATTTTCCTTAGAATAAAATTTGCGT
>NW_027106731.1:20468-24893 GCF_000696795.3 Halyomorpha halys
ATATATATATATATATTTAATACAAATATATATACATATATAGATATGTATATAGTTTATTCTTGAGATGTAGTTTATTCTTAGCTAAGGTAACAGCGAGGTGGAATCTGCCTGCTATAACTCATGGCCACCACTAAGAAAAAGAACCAGCAGGCCAATATGCAGCTAAAAATTACTGATATTTTATATATTTTTCAATAATTTTATCGTTCGGCAAAGTTTAAATTTTGAGTTTTGAGAGCAAGACTGGCATTTCTTTTAATAAACATAAAAGAACATTTTCTTTCAAAAATAATATTCAAGAAAAATAATTTCCAAAATACAATCATATAAATTTCTATTCCTTTTACAACTGGATCTGAATTAATTTAAATTATATATATTTATCAATATTTTATTATTTTTAAATCATATTAGTATTAAAATATAACAATGGTTATAAACAAAGACATGCAGTTATTAGATATATTGGTGATTTTCTCTAGAGATATAAAAATTGTTCTTTTATACGAAACCTTCTGTTGAGATCTGAATCATTTTAATTGAAATATATATTTCAACTTTAATATTCATCAATATAAAAAGATCACCTTTGCTAATTGTCTCCGATCTCCACAGCAGCTGCTACGCAACTCTCAGCCATCCTCTTCTAGACTGTTATCCATCCCGTCTTCTTCCACACTGACTTCTCAACAGACTACAACTGATCATCCTCTCAGCACATCCAACCACTGTCTCAGTCCTTCCATTACCACTTCAGCACTTCTCCCTTCTCCAAACTTGAATGATTATAACACGGATTATGATGAACTAATAAATATTTTGATTTAAAATATATTTTCTTATAGCTATAAATCATACTTCATACCTACACCTTAATTGCAATGATTAGATAGAACAAAAAGAAATCTGATTAATTTATAATGCGAAAAAAATCTCTAATTACTTAAAGCACGAAAATATAGGAGGTTATAGAAAACCACATACCAAATATAACTACATTTCCTGAAGGTCATACTCAGGCGAAGTAGAGGATTACTAACTTTTCAGATCAATTATAAATTTCTGTAATTACTAAAAGCACAAACATATAAGTGGTTATAGACAAGCACATACCAATATAGCAACAGCCCCTGATGGTCTCAAACTTATACTAGATTGATAATTTTTCTTGGTTGAATGGTCACTCCACTTAGTTCCTTACCGCTGAACCAACCTACTCCCATATAGCAACTATTATGAACAAAACGAACGGTAATATCACGCAATAATTACATACCAAATTTAGACATATCTCCAAAGGCTATTCCTGGTTTTATTGATTTTAACACTGTTTATGATGAAATAATAAGGATTTTGAATTAATATATATTCTCTTAAAGCAATTAATCATACTTCATACCCACACCTTAACTGCAAAGGTTAGATAGAAGAAAAGAAATCATATTTATACGCACCAAATACAATTTCATTTCCTGAATGTCTTGCTCAGGTGAAGTAGAGAATTCCTGATTTTTCAGATCAACTAAATATTTTTGTCATTACTAAAAGCACAAAATATAAGTCGTTATTGACAAGCACATACCATGTATAGCTACAGCCCCTGATGTTCTCAAACTTATATAGGACTGATCATTTCCAATAACTGCGACTGTTAGATGATTAAACCGAAATCAGATTAATTTAATGTTAAAAAATACTCTAATTACTTAAAGCACAAAAATATAAGTAGTCATAGACAAGCACATACCAAATATATCAACATTTCCTAAAGGTCTTACTCAGGTGAAGTAGAGGATTCAAGATTTTCCAGATCAATTAAATATTTTGTAACTACTAAAAGCACAAAAATTTAAGTCGTTAGAGATAAGCACATAGCGTATATAACTACATTTCCTGAAGGTCTTACTCAGGTGATGGTGAGGATTACTGATTTTCCAGATCAATTAAAAATTTCATAAAAATAAAACTATTATATCTATTTATTTTTAAATTATTAAATTTTTTTTTAATTTCTTTTTATATTTAATTATTTATTTATTTCATACAACTTATTTTAAAATCTGTAATTACTAAAAGCACAAAAATGTAAGTGGTTACAGACAAATACCATATATAGCCACATCCCTTTATACTCTCAACTTATATTGGACTGATTATTTTTCTTGGTTGGATGGTCACTCCACTTAGTTCCTTACCACTGAACCACCCCACTCCCATGTAGCTACTATTATGAACAAAAAAACAGTAATTTCATGCAATAATTACATAACAAATTTAGCCATATCTCCAAAGGCAATTCCAAGTTTTGTTGATTATAAGACGGTTGTTGATGTACTAATAAATATAAATTATGGTTTTTACCTAACTGTGACTGTTAGATGATTAAACCAAAATCTAATTAATTTATAATGAGAAAAAAATCTGTAATTACTAAAAGCACAAAAATATAAGTGGTTATATAAAAGTATATACAGCCACGTCTCCTGAATGAATACATAAATGTACTTACTGTTTAAAAGCACACTCCCAGTAGACCAAAACCTTCCCAAGTGTCATTTCACTCGGATCATTTACTCCATTTTCAATATTTTGTCGCCTGGAACTTATTGATAAACTTATAATTTAAAGTACATATACGATATAAAATACTAAAACAACATCTTGATAATCAAAGAATGAAAAGTAAAAAAAAAATTATTTATATAAATTTACTTGCAATTTAACACCTGAAGGTGTTAATATTCTCAACTTCCAGTTCACCCCGATCACTACCACCAATTTAAATATGATGTTGCCAAGAACTTCTTGATGAACATATAATGGAAGGTACATAATGAATAAAAAATACATAAAAAAACTTCGTGATGACTTAGAATATAAAGTATAGAAATAAAATGATATATATAAATATATTTACTGTTTAAGATCACAACAACTGAAGGTCTAGATCTTCTCAAGTTCCAGTTCACCCCTATCACTTACTCCATTATCAATATTAAGTGGCCAGGAACTTCATGATGAACTTATAATGTAAAGTACATAATCGATATAAAATATATAAAGTTTTAGATCGCGCCGAAAACATTCTCCAATTTCGGTAAGATATTCCCAGGAACTTCATGATGAACATATAATGTAATGTATATAATCGGTGTATAGTACATAAAGAAACATCTTGACGAACATAGAATGAAAAATTATATTTATAAATTTCCATACAGTTGTGAGCACATCACCTGAAGTTCTAAATCTTCTCAAGTTCCAGTTCACCGTGATCTGATACTCCAGTTTCGATATGATATTGCCAGGAAATTCTTATGAACTTACAATGTGATGTACAAAATCTGTGAAAAGTACATAATCGATGTAATATTCATGTAGCGTGGGAATCCTAATAATACCCTTGATTTAAATTTCCTTTTGGCCTGTTATATTTCGAGAGTCATTTATTTTTAAAAACACGGTTTGCAGTATGTACTTCCATTTAATAATTAGGGGCTTGTTCTATGCCAATACAGCAAAACATCATCACCATAAAATCTGCACGTGCAAAGAATTGTATCAGGTCGGTAGAGTTCCAGATCGTCCCGAAAACATTCCCCAATTTCGGTAAGATGTTGCAAGGAACTTCATGATGAACGTTTAATGTAAAGTACATAATCGATATAAAATACATAAAGAAATTTTTTTACGAACTTTCAAGGAAAAGAAAAAAAAAATTATGTTTATATATTTACTTACCGCCATGAGCTCAACACCTGAAGTTCCAAATCTTCTCAAGTTCTAGTTCACCGAGATCTAATCCTCCAGTTTCGATATGATGTTGCAAGGAAATTCTTATGAACATACAATGTATAGTACACAATGGATATAAAATGCATAAACTTCTTGACAAACTTAGAATGAAAAGTAAAATAAAGATTATAATTATAAATTTCCTTACCGTTTAAGAGTACAACACATGAAGTTCCAAATCTTCTGAAATTCTAGTTCACCGTGATCTAATCCTCCAGTTTCAATATGATGTTGCAAGGAAATTCTAATGAACTTCCAATGTATAGTACATAAGAGATATAAAATGCATAAAGAAAATTCTTGACAAACTTAGAATGAAAAGTAAAATAAAGATTATAATTATAAATTTCCTTACCGTTTAAGTGCACAACACCTGAATTTCTAAATCTTCTCAACTTCCAGATCGCTCAAAAAACATTCCCCTATTTCGGTAAGATGTTGCATGGAACTTCATGATGAACTTATGATATAAAGTACATAATCGATATAAAATACATAAAGAAACTTCTTGACAAACTTAGAATAAAAAGTAAAATAAAAATTAAATTTATCAATTTCCTTACCGTTTAAGAGCACATCACCTGAAGTTCGAAATCTTCTCAAGTTCCAGATTGATCGAAAACCATT
>NW_027106731.1:25676-27367 GCF_000696795.3 Halyomorpha halys
TCTCAAGTTCTAGTTCACCGTGATCTAATCCTCCAGTTTCGATATGATGTTGCAAGGAAATTCTTATGAGCTTACAATGTAATGTACAAAATCCGTGAAAAGTATATAATCGATGTAATTTCATGTAGCGTGGGAATCGTAATAATACGCTTGATTTAAATTTCCTTTTGACCTGTTATATTTCGAGAGTCATTTATTTTTAAAATTTCAGTTTGCAATATATACTTCTATTTAATAATTAGGGGCTTGTTCTATACCAATACAGCAAAACATGATCACCGATAAAAATCTTCGAATATCTTTGCACGTGCAAAGAATTATACCAGGTTGGTAGAGTTCCAGATCGCCCCGAAAACATTCTCTAATTTCGGTAAGATGTTGCAAGAAAATTCTTATGAACTTCATGATGAACTTATAATATAAAGTACATAAACTATATAAAATGCATAATCGACATAAAATACATAAAGAAATTTCTTGACAAACTTAGAATGAAAAGTAAAATAAAGATTATAATTATAAATTTCCTTACCGCCATGAGCTCAACACCTGAAGTTCCAAATCTTCTCAAGTTCTAGTTCACCGAGATCTAATCCTCCAGTTTCAGGACAACACCTTAAGTTCTAAATCTTCTCAAGTTCCAAATTGATCAAAAAACATTCTCCAATTTCGGTTAGATGTGAAATAAAATGAAAAGTAAAATAGAAATTATATTTATAAATTTTTTTACCGTTTAAGAGCTCAACACCTGAAGTTCTAAGCCTTCTCAAGTTCCGGATCGCCCTGAAAACATTCTCCAATTTCGGTAAGATGTTGCAAGGAACTTCATAGAGAACTTATAATGTAAAGTACATAAACTATATAAAATGTATAATGAAACTACTTGACAAAGATAGAATGAAAAATAAAATAAAAAATTATATATATAAATTTCCGTACAGTTATAAGCACATCATCTGAAGTTCCAAATCTTCTTAAGATCTCTCCCAGGAGTTGAGCATCTCTCATTTCTTTTCTCAGTTTTGTTATCATCTGTAACCAGGCTTCCCAGGTACTTAAACTGGTTTACAGAACTGAAACTGTGGTCTTTTAACATCACTTCACTATTCTCTTCCTTATCGTCTCTTCAGCTTATCATATACACCGTCTAGTTTTCATTCACCTTGAAGCCCAAGTCATGTGCTACTTCTTTGAATTCCTGGAATGTTCCTTTTAATGCTGCTTGGGTTCTTGCGGCAATGAATACATCTTCTTCATATGCTAAATGTTGAGACTGTCTATTGTAAATGGTCCCACCTGGATTAGTTCTAATTGAACGAATAGCAACATCTAATGCTATATTAAATAGAAGAAGAGCTAGAGGATCCCCCTGTCTCATGCCATTCTCCACAGAAAATTCCTGGGACAGCGAATTTCCAAGCTTAACTCGGCAGGTAGTGTTCGTTCGCGTCATATATAAGTATAAAATGGCAGATAATATGTCGTGATTCCAGAGTCCTCCTGCGATTTTTTAAAGTACAGTTTTTCGACAAACCTCTTCTCCCGAAATACATAAGAGGTTGGATTTAGTGACCCAATAATGCATCAAAAAATGAGAATTATTTTCAATTTCACCGACTCACAGGCAAAAACTTAACAAAATTTGTTCCGCAATGTCTACAACTTAAAATGCTAGCAAAAATTTTCGAATC
>NW_027106731.1:27669-29407 GCF_000696795.3 Halyomorpha halys
ATAGAAATCAGATATTGACAAAATGTGACTTAATAAAATTGGTTTTAAACAATGCACAGCAAATTATGAGTAGAATGAACTGTACACTATACTGAAAAAATGATCTTAAAGAAACATAAAAATTAAATGTTATATCAGTGCTATAACATTTAATTTTAATTGTATTTTTCGCGGACACTATACACAAAATATAATCGTAAAAATAAAAAAAAACAACATAATAATTAAATGTTATGTATATATATGGCACTGATAACACAAGAAATAAAAAAATAATTATTTGTCATATATTTTAAAGATAAACCTTTGAAAATTGTCAAAAAATCGATAAATTTTCCGACAAACATTCATGCAAATGTAGCAGAGATGTTAAATAAAAAAAATGTATTCAATAATCAAGTTTCAACTTTCTTTTAATTATTAAATATTGATGGTTTTTGATACAGAAGGAAATAGTATTCTCGATTGTTTTTAATGTTCGTATGTGGATTTCATTTATCAATTATGAATGTTTAACTCAACGAGGAAGTTAAGAAATTACTAGAAAATTAAATAATCAATAGTTTATTACAGATTATTACTAAATTATTATTCAAAATCAGAATAAACAACAACTAAATGGTCAAATTAAATAAGATTTAATAAAAATGTCCTTTTAAAAAAAATTAAAGTAGATGAAATATCAGAATAGAGATTTTTATTACAAATAAATCTAGACTAGAATAAATTGAAATTATGAATATATATATTTAAGAAGTTCTGGAATTACACCATGTTAATAATAATAAGAAAATAAAAAAGAAGATTAATTGAATGTAGAAGTGAAAATTCCTCAGCAAATTATAAACCGTTTACATAATAACAATAAACTTCTACAACATACATTTAATAAAAAAATTAAAATCAATAAATTATAATGAGTTACAAAGAGAGTTTTATGTGAAGCAAAAATGTTTTACATTATTTTTTGTTTTGGCTCTCAGGTCCCAAATTGCCCTCTAATGCGTTAGTTCCCAGATTTTCATTAAGGTATTTCATCTCTATAATTTTGAAATAACACAATTGTATTGAAATCATATTAGTACTAAAATAAACCGATATTGGTGATTCACACTAGAGATATACATATTGTTCTGTTTTACGGAACATTTTTTTTTTAATGTGAATTAGTTTAAATGAAATGTAAGTTTCATTTTTAATTAACAGCCATCAATAAAAAAAGATCACATATAGTTAATTAATTGCTTATTTTATTCATAACTCTCTATAACCCCACAAAAACGTTCCTATATATTTGTTTTTCAGTTCAGGAGGTCCAAATTCACCAACAGATGATAAAAAAGATTATTTCAGAAGGCGTTCTGTTTGGAATAATTTAATGAAATGAAGCCGAGAAAAAATTGCCTATTGCTTTGTTATCAATCACATGTTTTTTTAGAGCAGGTTTGAACTCTTTTTTTTTATATACAATAAATTATTCATGTCCACTACGATATCTCCTTAATGAAGTACCATAATCCAATAATCTATATATAAGAATATATACCACATTATTTATTGTATGATTACTATAAATGTTATTTGGAATTCTGAAGAACAGGTGGTCTAGGAACCAAACCCTTCAAAACTTGAACAGGTATGAAAGGACAGTTAGCTCTGTACCTGAACTCATTGGGGCAATAAAAGTTGCTGTTTGTTTGTTAGTTTGAAAAGGGCGTTTAACAGCCTGGTCATCAAC
>NW_027106731.1:30737-32051 GCF_000696795.3 Halyomorpha halys
CCCTACTTTGAGTTGAAATTATTACTTGCTTGTATTAGACATGTAATCGCTCGATTTTTCGGGACTACAAGCCTTTTTATAAATATATATCCATATATAGATATATATATATAGTTTATTCTTTATATGTAGTAGATTCTTAGCTAAGATAACAGCGAGGTGGAATCTGCCTGCTTTAACTCATGGTCGCCATTGAGAACTAATTCATGGCCGCCACTAAGAAAATGAACCAGCAGGCCTCTATGCAGCTAAAAATTACTCATATTTTATTTGTTTTTTAATAATTTTATCGTTCGGCAAAGTTTAAATTTTGAGTTTTGAGAGCAAGACTGGGATTTCTTTTAATAAACATAAAAAAACATTTTCTTTCAAAAATAATATTAGAGAAAAATAATTTCCAAAATACAATCATATAAATTTCTATTCCTTTTACAACTGGACCAGAATTAATTTAAATTATACATATTTATCAATATTTTATTATTTTTAAATCATATTAGTATTAAAATAAAACAATGGTTATAAACAAAGACATGCGGGTATTAGATATATTGGTGATTTTCTCTAGAGATATAAAAACTGTTCTTTTATACGAAACCTTCTGTTGAGATCTGAATTAGTTTAATTGAAATATATATTTCAACTTTAATATTTTAATATTTATCAATATAAAAAGATCACCTTTAGCTTTTTAATTAATTGCTTATTTTTTAATTACTCACACAATATATTTTAACACCAAAAAAACGTTCCTATATATTTTTTATCGGTTCAGCAGGATCGCCTTCTCCTACAGATGATAAATAACAATATACTATAAGGCGTCCTGTTTGGAATAATGGAATGAATTGAAGCGGGAATAAAAATCACTTTTTGCTTTATAATGAATTACTAGTTATTTTGGCTTAGCAGGTTCAAACTCAGTATTTTATTTTTATTTTTTATTCTTGCCACCGGCGATATCATCTTAATGATGTACCATACGGCCAATAATCAATATAAGTATCATTAAGAGGTTTAAGACCAATATTTCAGTTCGCCGCCTGAATAAACATTTTCCCTTTAAATAAGAGTAGGTTTTAAGAAGGAAATAATCATATAAAAGCAATTCTTCTTCAATATGGAACGAAATAAATCTAAACTATGTATATTGATTAATGCTTTAATTGATTTGCATATAAAAATCATACAGGTATTTGGAATACTATTATTTTTTTTCAGGAAGCCTTCTATTTGAAATAGTTCTTATTTTTGAAATAATTTAATTGCAATGTATCTTTCATTTATAATTTTTAGCACCCAATGAATAAGACT
>NW_027106731.1:32336-36595 GCF_000696795.3 Halyomorpha halys
ATTTTTTTCTACAATTTTCTCTTTTAATATAAATTTTATTAGAATTTTATCTTTTATATATATACTGATTATATCAAATTATGGTTATTTATATATAATTTAATCAATTACACAATGTTATTGAAATATCTCTGAAATTAAAAAAGATATCTTAATATGCAAGAACAAAGGAAAATTTGATTTATTAGTTATATATCACAGAGATGGCCAACATCAATTCATTCAGGAAAAGTTCTACTTTTTTAAGAAACATAAAAATTAAATGCTATAGCACTAATAAGAAATGCAATAAAAAATAATTGTTTTTAGATAACTTTTAAAAATTGCCAAATAATCGACGAATGTTCCGATAAACCTTCATGCAAACATTCATGTAGCAGAGGTGTAAATAAAAAAAAAAATTATTTGTCATATATTTTAAAGATAAACCCTTGAAAATTATCAAAAAATTGATGAATGTTCCGACAAACATTCATGTAGCAGAGATGTAAATAAAAAAAATTATTCAATTATCAAGTTTCTACTAAATATTGAAGGTATTTGATCCAGAAGCAAATAGTATTCTAAATTGTTTTTAATGTTCATATGTGGATTATCATTTCTCAATTATAAATGTTTAACTCAAGAAGGTAGTTAAGATATTGCAAGCAAATTTAAAAAATAAATAGTTTATTACCCATTATTTCTAAATTATTATTCAAAATTAGAATAAACAAGTACTAAATGGTCAATTAGAATAAAAAATAGCCAATAAATTAAAACATCGACGACTGTTCGGACAAACATTCAAACAAAGCATCACACAAATATAGAAGTGGCATGTAAAAAAATATAATAATAATTTATTATCAAGTTCCTATTTCCTTTTAGTTTTTACATATTAACGGTATTATCCATATGATCCATTAATGATAATTAAAGTATAAGGAAACAAGTCTACCATGCTCTCTCATAATAGTATTCTTGGTAATGTAAATATAAAATATGTAACAAAGACTTTACTTTATAATTAAGAATCCCTGCATGCCACCTCATATATAATAGCATAGTGAATTGGTGAACACGGTACCGTTGGAAAGGAACTCCAATGATTAATTATAGATATTCATATCTAGTATACCATGACGAGGGGCTCCAGATGGTGTCTAGTGTTTGAATTAAATATAGCCCATACTTTTTCAGTCGTTTCCCATCAGGAACTGATAGAGATACATAATACAAATAAATATACATATATGAACAAATGAATAAATTTCAATATATAATTATAACAATTCGTTCTTTATTTACACATTTTCTGAATCTAGACAGTGGCATAAAAAGTAGTCCATCAAATGAAATTAAAAATTAAAAAGACTATATTTATTATGAAAATTTTTCAAATAGTAATATTTTAATTTATTAAACTTATAAATAAAACTCTGATATTTCTAATTATAACTGAGTCTAAGGAATTGAAAATACACTTAATTACCTGAAAAGTCATTAATATTTGAATATTACGAGCTAAGACTTACCAGAGGTTGCTGATTCTCTCCTATCTCCACAGCAGCTGCTCAGCAACTCTCAGCCATCCTCTTCTAGACTGTTATCCATCCCGTCTTCTTCCACACTGACTTCTCAACGGACTACAACTGATCATCCTCTCAGCACCTCCAACCACTGTCTCAGTCCTTCCATTACCCCACTAGAAGCACTACTTCTCCCTTCTCCAAACTTGATTGGTTATAACACGGTTTATGATGAACTAATAAATATTTTGAATTAATATATATTCTCCTAAAGCTACTAATCATACTTCATACCCACACCTTAACTGCAAAGGCTAGATAGAAGAAAAGAAATCTTATTTATACACACCAAATATAATTACATTTCCTGAAAGTCTTACTCAGGTGAAGTAGAGAATTCCTGATTTTTCAGATCAATTAAATATTTCTGTCATTACTAAAAGCAGAAAATATAAGTCGTTATAGACAAGCACATACCTACGTATAGCTGCAGCCCCTGATGTTCTCAAACTTATATAGGACTGATCATTTTAAATAACTGCGACAGTTAGATAATTAAACCGAAATCAGATTAATTTATAATGTTAAAAAATACTCTAATTACTTAAAGCACAAAAATATAAGTAGTCATAGACAAGCACATACCAAATATATCTACATTTCCTCAAGGTCTTACTCAAGTGATGGTGAGGATTACTGATTTTCCAGATCAATTAAATATTTTGTAACTTCTAAAAGCACAAAAATATAAGTCGTTAGAGATAAGCACATACCGTATATAACTACATTTCCTGAAGGTCTTAATCAGGTGATGGTGAGAATTACTGATTTTCCAGATCAATTAAATATTTTGTAACTACTAAAAGCACAAAAATATAAGTCGTTAGAGATAAGTAAATACCGTACATAACTAAATTTCTTGAAGGTCTTACTCAGGTGATGGTCAGGATTACTGATTTTCCAGATCAATTAAAAATTTCATAAATAAAAAAATATTATAACTTTTTTATTTTTTAAATTGTTTTATTTCTTTTTTTTAATGTCCTTTAAATTTTATTATTTCATTTACATTTTATAATTTTATATTTTGTTATTTATTTATTTCATACAACTTATTTTAAAATATGTAATTACTAAAAGCACAAAAATATAAGTGGTTACAGACAAGTACCATATATAGCCACATCCCGATATACTCTCAAGCTTATATTGGACTGATTATTTTTCTTGGTTGGATGGTTACTCCACTTAGTTCCTTACCACTGAACCACCCCACTCCCATATAGCTACTATTATGAACAAAAAAAACAGTAATTTCATGCAATAATTATATAACAAATTTAAAATAAACCATATCTCCAAAGGCAATTCCAAGTTTTGTTGATTATAACACGGTTTTTGACGTAATAATAAATATAAATTATGGTTCATACCTACAACTTAACTGTGACTGTTAGATGATTAAATCAAATCAAATTTAATTAATTTATAGTGCGAAAAAAATCTGTAATTACTAAAAGCACAAAAATATAAGTGGTTATATAAAAGCATATACAGTATATAGGCACGTCTCCTGAATGAATATATAAATGTACTTACTGTTTAAAAGCACACTCTCAGTAGACCAAATCTTCTCAAGTTTCATTTCACTCGGATCATTTACTCCATTTTCAATATTTTATTGCCAGGAAATTTTTGATAAACTTATAAAGTACATAAAAGATATAAAATGCTAAAACATCGTCTTGATAATCATAGAGTGAAAAGTAAAAAAAAAAATTATTTATATAAATCTACTTACAATTTAACACCTGAAGGTTCCAGTTCACCCTGATCACTAACTCCAATTTAAATATGATGTTCCCAAGAACTTCTTGATGAACATATAATGGAAGGTACGTAATGAATAAAAAATACATAAAAAAACTTCGTGATGACATAGAATATAAAAAACATAATCGATATAAAATATATAAATAAACATCTTGAAGAACTTAGAATGAAAAGTAAAATAAAAATTATATTCATAAATTTCCTTACCGTTTAAGAGCATAATACCCGAAGTTCTAAACCTTCTCAAGTTCCAGTTCACCCTGATCACATACTCCAGTTTTGATATGATGTTGCCAGGAACTTCTAATAAACTTATGATGTAATGTACATAATCGGTGTAAAGTACTTAAACGATGTAATATACATCTAGCGTGGGAATCCTAATAATACGATTGATTTAATTTCATTTTGGCCTGTTATATTCCGAGAGTCACTTATTTTAAAAAACTCGATTTGGAATATGTAATTGCATTTTATAATTAGGGGCATATGCTATGCCAACATAGCAATTCATCATCATCGATAAAAACTTCGAATGTCTTTGCACGTGCAAAGAATTATACCAGGTCGATAGAGTTCCAGATCGCCCCGAAAACATTCTCTAATTTCGATAAGATGTTACCAAGAACTTTATGATGAACTTATAATGTAAAGTACATAATCAATATAAAATACATAAAGAATCTTCATGACGAACTTAGAATGAAAAGTAAAACAAAAATTATATTTATAAATTTCATTACCGTTTAAGAGCTGAAGTTTTAAATCTTCTCAAGTTCCAGATCGCCCAGACAACATTCACTAATTTCGGTAAGATGTTACCAGGAACTTCATGATGAACATATAATGTTAAGTACATAATCGATATAAAATACATAAATAATCTTCATGACGAACTTAGAATGAAAATAAAAA
>NW_027106731.1:37978-39613 GCF_000696795.3 Halyomorpha halys
GAAAGAGAGGGGATATATGGTAGTGATCTGTATAAGGGGGTGGAAAGGGGTTGTGAAGAATTAGATGATGTGGCGAGACGATAAAAAAAAAATAAATAAATAAATAAATAAATAATAATAAATAATAAAAAAATAAAAATTATGTTTATAAATTACCTTACCGTTTAAAATCACAACACCTGAAGTTCTAAATCTTCTCAAGTTCAAGATCGCCCCGATCACATTCTCCAATTTCGGTAAGATGTTGCCCGGAACTTCATGATGAACTTATAATGCAATGTACATAATCGGTGTAAAGTACATAAACGATGTAATATACATGTAACAATATTGAATATAAGCAATAATATTCCGATGTTATTTTATCGAAATATTGAAATAACACATAGAGATTTTTAAAAATTTCCTATTTTTAAATTTTCTTCAATAAAACGATTATATTATAGTTTATATTTGTTCTGTTTATGATATGATTGTCGTGGTGTTGCTTTGATTCATAGTTATTAAGAGTTTCTAATGTCGTACATTAGATTTTTAATGAATTTTAAAATGTGTGAAGAAGCTAAGAGATAAATTTTGGCCTTTCCTGAAGTGATCAATATTTCAGAATATATAAAAATCTTAAATCGCCTGTAAAGAAAACCTCTTTATCTATTTAATCCAATTTTCGTTTAATTGTTGTTTAACAGATTTTAATAAAATTACATTATTTGAAGTGGAATTTTAACCTATAAATTCAACTACCCTATTTGAAATTAACTATTACAATTACACTATAATATAACTTCTTTTCTAATAAATATTTTATATTATTTTACACAAAATTTATCCTAAGAAAAATATTTATTAAATAGGCAACAAAACAGCTTATGGAAAATGTTTATTCGGGCGGCAAAATGGAATATTGGACCTAAATCATAAATCTTGCTAATTGGCCATCCTTAACTTTCATTGCTCCAATAAGTTCAGGTACACAGCCTAACGGTACGCTCTCGACCTTTGATACCTGTTCAACTTTGAAGGGTTTGGTGTCTAGACTACCTGTAATTTAGAATTCGCATAGTGTTGATTGTAATCATACAATAAATGATAACACTTCTACTATATTGATTATTGGCCGTATGGTACATCATTAAGGAGACATCGCGGGTGGACAAGAAAAATCTCTAAACAAAAAACTAGTTTAAACATGCTCTACCAAAAAAATCAGTAAATAATTACAAAGCAATAATAGGTTCTTTTGTAATTCGTTAGCCATAAATTGACAATTAAATATTCACTTCATTTAATTGAATTATTCTTAAGAGAACGTCTCTTCACAAACAATAATTTTACTATAGTGTATATATATTACACTAATTTACATTATGCGTCCATGTTTAGTTTATTATTAAATTTCCTTGACTACTAACAATATATCAATACAAATATATAATATCAAATCAAAATTCTATGAAAATTCATGACTGTTTCACAGTATATTATAATTCTTAGTTTTTAATTTTTTTAAAAATTAATCATAGTTTAACAAATATTTATAAATTCTTTTATTGGCAGATGATGATATTTTTTTCAGTATTTTGGGAGTGATTAAAAGAAATCTCTTTAAGTTTCATTGTTATGACAAAGTTTGTT
>NW_027106731.1:42152-44319 GCF_000696795.3 Halyomorpha halys
CCTAAGAAAGGCGATCCTAGAGTGTGTACTGACTGTGACCTTATGTAAGTATGAATGATTTGTGTATTGTTTTAAGTGTGTTAGTGCTGTGTACTGAACTCGGGAACCGGAGGAACGTTAATCCCCACTAGCCTTGCACTAAGCTAGTCCCTGCGGGAGCTGAAATTATTTAAATATTTGAGCTAAGACTTACCCGTAGGTGCTAGTTATATCCGATCGCCGCTGTAGTAGTTCAGCAACTAGCAGCCATCCACATTTAGATTTTACTCCAAGTAGCCTTCTTCTACAACTACTTCACTAAATTCATTGACACTGACTTTACTGTAAATTACTACACTGACACTGACTTCGCTGACACATACTACACAGACACTTATTACACTGACTTCTGAACTCACTACCCCTGATATTCCTCTGATATCCCTGCAGCAGAAAATAGACATTATAATATTTATATATTATTAATACCGTCTCTATCTTTAGTGTATATTTCCAATATACTTAATCTCACTATATTCTAATTCAATATGTGTAATGATAGTTTCAAAATAAGGACTATTCTAATCCGATTTCCTTAAAATGAACTATTTTTCTCATCCGTGGTGTATATTACTAAAATGCCTAATCCGGCTATATTCTTATTTATTGCCATTTCTTTTATTATTAACATCATTTCATTACAATAATTTCGAAATAAGGACTATTCTAACCCGATTTCCTTAGAATGAAATACTTTCTCCCTGAAAATTGCAAACAAATATAAAATATTTATTATATGATAGTTACATTACATACACAATAAAAAGTTCAAAAACTTAAAAGATTGGTATGTCTAAAAAAAAACATATAATAATAAAATTTCTGTACGTTTTAAATTTTAATTTATATTATTTTTCATTTTTTCCTACTTTCATTTAATTTTTCCTTTATATATTATTTTATTTTCCCCCCATATATTCCTGTTTAGCTTATTATTTTGTCTGTATGCCATGGTATTAAGAAATACTTAATAAGAATATTTACTAATTTTTAAAAATTTAAAGTTTATGTAGTTATTCTTGAGTAAAAACTATTATGAAAATCCTTTTAATTAGTTTTTTTTTTTGAGATCGGTAATTCAAATTTTCATTTTTGACATCTAACCCTCAAAAACCTTGCAGATAAGTACTTACCAAATATAGGCCTATTTTCGGAAGGTAACTCATGGTCTTGTTCTTGAATAAAATCTTTTAATTTATAATTATAATGCATAAAACATTCTTAATACCAGCACCTAAGCTACAACTGTTATAATATCCAAAACTAATTAATTAATTTAATTTATCATGTAAAAATTACTCACTAGCTATTGAAGCACAACAAAGTAAATAGACAAGTACTTTCTAAATATAGCCAAATTTCCTGAAGCTGTTAATGTTCTATACGCAGAGAATCTGGAATCATAAAGGTACATCGAAACAAAATTATGAATAGCATACATTTCTTTCCTTACCCTTTACCATATTTTTTATTTTCATTGAATATTATATATGTTATTTTCAAGATTGAATTTGTTTTTTCCTTTAAATATTGTAAAATTTGTTTTATATTATAAAATATTTCTAGTAAAAAATTATATTTAATATAGAAAAGTACTTACCAAATACAGGCACACCTCACGAAAGTTTAAATCTTCTGAAATAATAGATCCACAGTAACAAGTATTGTAAAATAATATTTTCCTTCTCAAGTTCCAGTTCATACGGATAACTTTCTCTAATTTCAATATTATGTTGCCAGGAACTTCTTGATGAACTTATAATGTAAAGTACATAATGAATATAAAATACATAAAGGAACTTCTTGATGAACTTAGAATTTAAAGAACAAAAACAAAATTATATATGTAAATGTACTTACTGTTTAAGAGCACAACACCTGAAGATCTAAATCTTCTCAAGTTCAAAACGGAAAGAAATTCGTTCAACAATGTCTGAAACGTAAAACGCAAGCAACAATTTTCCTCAGATTCGACATAAATATTTTTCATTTCATTCATGGATTCCAATTTTAGACTAATTAATTATATTTCTCATTTTTCTAGACTGAACAGAAATGTTTTATATGGAGAAAAAATATAGGAAAAAAAAGCAGTATTCAATACAAATGAATAGTCTTAAAAAATGAG
>NW_027106731.1:44570-52718 GCF_000696795.3 Halyomorpha halys
TCAGATTAGGAATTTTTTATTTTTAAGATTAGGAAACACAGACCTACCGACAAAAACGGAACCAAATTTGTTTCAGATGTCTGGAACGTAAAATGTCAGTGGAAATTTTTGATTGTAGGGACATTGATATTTTTTATTTCAAGCATGAATACGAATCTTAGATTAATTATACAAATTTTACCTCTTTCTAGTTCAGACATAAATTAGTTTGATTGAGAAATATTTTAAAAACAAGATAAAATTAACCTAATTAGTTTTAAAATGAAAAATACATTCATAAAAATGATACTTGTTTTGATTATTGTAAATACATATGTATGATTTCTAGCTATTTTATTAAATAAATAGTTTTGTGACCGGAATATTTTCTTGAAAAACTAGTATTACAACATAAATCCAAATTAAAAAAAATATGTATACATTATTTTAATAAATCTAATTAAAGTTAAAAAAGTAAAATTTAAAAATAAAAATAAATTTCATTACCGATTATTTCTAAATTCTTATTCAAAATTAGAATAAACAAGAACTAAATGGTCAAATTTAATAAGAAATAGCTAATACAATTTTTAAAAAATAAAAAAATAAAATATGAAATAGAAATCAGTTATTCACAAAATGTGGCTTAATAAAATTGGTTTTAAACAATGCAAAGCAAATTATGAGTAGAATGAACTGTACACTGTACTGAAAAAATGATCTTAAAGAAACATACAAATTAAATTTTATAGCACTGATGCAAAGACATGCAATAAAAAAATAATTTTTTATATATATTTCAAAGTATGTTTATAATTCAAACAAATTTTAATATAAACTTAGCAGTGGCATATAAGAAAATATAATAATAATTTACTATCAAGTTCCTACTTCCTTTTAGTTTTTAAATATTGACGGTATTTGATCCATGAGCAAATAGTATCTCTTATTTGATTTTAATGTTAATTAAATTAATAACAAAATATTTTATTAGTTTATGGTTTTTAACAGAAGCACTTTTCTTAATTTTATAAGACTCGTATGTAGATTATCATTTCCAAATTTATAAATTATGAATGCTCAACGTGGGAAAAGTTAAAAATAGAGTATTATAAATAAATTCGGTGGCCTATCATTGTGTCAAAAATATAGATGAATTTAAATTTATAGATGTAATGAATCTCAGATCCTAATTAAAGGTTGTACTAGAAACAATGAAATTAATCCATAATGACTTTTCAGAATAAAAAATTTAAATTTCATAAATTTGAATTAACCATACAACGTAAACTAAATGAAGTTATAATTTATAATAACACTTCATTTACACATTTATTTAATCTAGACAGTGGCGTAAAAAGCAGTCCATCAAATGAAATTAGAAATTTAAAAGACTCCATATCTATTATGAAAATTTTTCAAATAGATATAACTCAACTTATTAATAAGACTCTGATATTTATAAATATTACTGAGGTTAATCAATTGAGAATAATTGTTAGGATCATTTTAAATATATAGATATTATTAGTGTTTTCCAACAAGAAAATACACTTAAAGTACCTGAAAATTCATAAATATTTGAGTATTACGAGCTAAGACTTACCTGTGGGTGCTGATTGTCTCCGATCTCCACAGCAGCTGCTCAGCCGTCCTCTTCTAGACGGCCCTCCTTGCCGTCTTCTTCCACACTAACTACTCAACGAACTATTTACAACTCACTTCCCCGCAACAACTTCAACCACTGACTGTCTCAATCTTCCCTGTATCCCTTCTCCTCTACTTCTCCCCTCCCCCTTACCCTTCCTCCTCCCATGTCCTCTTCGGGGTCTCCAATTGGTTGGGTTACTTTTGTGGTCCGGCACTTTCCATCTAGGTGTTATAAAAAATTACCAACAGGTTTTGATAAAAATCTTTAAAAGAACAATAGTAGATAATAATATTTTATACAATTCATAGTTTTAAATAATAATTTAACACAATTTTATATATAAAAGCATCCAGGTATGCTTGGAAGTGGAATTATTATTATAATTATGGAAGTATAAACACATGAAACTAAAAAAATATATAACATATAATTTCTAGAAAAGAATAAATAATATAATTAATAAATTTATAGAATAATGTCAGATTATATCAATATATAATTGTATTCAATTATATAAATTGGATGCCACGAAACAAAATTTGATTTTCACCTATTTTCAATTATTAAATTGAGAAATATCATATCCTTGACCAATCATCTGTGCGATATTGCTGTGATTTATGTTGCACAGATCGTATCTGCAATTGCAATATTAATAAATTCCCGGTTATTTTTCCAAAGATATAACTTTAACTCAGGTCAAGGAGAAATAAAACTATTTGAATTTAGAAATAAATATTTTCTTTCAAATTTTAAAACGTTAATACAACTTTTAAAAAATATTAATCGAAATTTGAGGGATTATAATAAACGAGCAATGAGGGTTACTCAGGACTTTTTTTGGACACTTTTTTGATATTTTAAATTTCTCACCGGTCAACAGGAGTCAGATGTCTGAAAGTTATACTTTATCATAAAAGAAAGAAACTTAATTACAATTAAATTTGTTTTGAAAATTGTATAAATAGGTACCGTGTTTCTTTTTTCAAACGTAATAAACATTCCTTTGAAATAAAAGTAGAGTAAATCAGAACAGATATTTTTATTACAAATAAATCTAGACTAGAATCAATTAAAATTATGAGTATTTATATATATTTAAGAGGTTCTGGAAGTGATTCACACTAGAGATATGCATGTTGTTCTTTTTTCCGAAACATTTTTATTTATCTGAATTAGTTTAAATGAAATGTAAATTTCATTTTTAATTAATAGGTATCATTCACTTATAGTTTTTAATTATCTGTTTTTTTTTTCATTACTCCCAGTAACAACAAGAAAACGTTCCTAAATATATTTTTTGTCAGTTCAGGAGGTTCAAATTCACCAACAGATGATACAAAAGAATATTTCAGAAGGCGTTCTGTATGGAACAATTTGATGAAAGGAAGCGATTGGAAAAAATCGCTCATTACTGTATTATTAACTGTTTTTTTTTTATTCAGTAGGTTTAAATTAGTTTATTTATTTTATTTTTTTAATTTATTCTAGTACACATACGATATCTCCTTAATGAATTACTATATGGCCAATAATGAATATATAAGAAGTATTAATATTATTTATAGTATGATTACTATAAA
This sequence comes from Halyomorpha halys, assembly GCF_000696795.3. Lineage (NCBI taxonomy): Eukaryota > Metazoa > Arthropoda > Insecta > Hemiptera > Pentatomidae > Halyomorpha > Halyomorpha halys. The sequence continues at coordinate 47,784 of NW_027106731.1, forward strand.
TGTTATTTGGAATTTTGAATAACAGGTGGTCTAGGAACAAAAATTGAACAGGTATGAAAGGTCCGTAAGTAGTGTACCTGAACATATTTGGGCAATAAAAGTAAAGTCTGGCCCAATGAAGAAGTTTTATGATTTAGGTCCAATATATCATTTTGCCCCCTGAATAAACATTTTCTCTTAAAATAAAAGTTGATTGTAAGAAAGAAAAGTATATCAAAAATAATGCTTCTTTATCATGGAACGAAATAAATTTAAACTATGTAAATTTATCAATATTTTAATTGATTTTCATACAATGATAATAAAGATATTTACAGGGTATGGTCCTTTTCTAGGTAAACTTCTATTTAGAAGAGCTCTTATTTTTAAAATAATTTAAATGAAATGTATCTTTCGTTTATAACTATTAGCAACCAATAAATAAGATTATTAATGGCTTATTTCAGAATTACTACTAGTATTTAATTTTATTTGATTCCTGAACTTGAGGCAGTATGAATGAACGATAATCAAATTTAGAAGTTTTATAATTTATGACCAATATTCCTTTTGGCCTATTTAATAAACATTTTCCTTAGAATAAAAGTTGTGTAAAAGAATGTAAAATATATTTTAGATAAGAAATGTTTATTATAGTGTGATTGTAAAAGGTAATATGAATAGAGCGGTTGAATTTATATTCGAAAATTCCTCTTCAAATAACATATTTTTATTAAAACCTGTTAAACAAGGATTCAATAAAAATTGGATTAAATTAAAGAGGTTTATTTTGCATGTGATTTTGGATTTTTTTATATTTTGTATTATTAATCAGTCCAGAAAAGGCTGTAATTTATCCAGCCTTAATTTTATTAAGGATATAATTAAACAGTAATAAGTAAACTTTTTTTAAATCATCAGCATCATTTCATAACAATTTTGTAATTTAAAACTATATATATAAATATGCATAATTTAGATTTAATCCAGTTTTTATCTAAAAGGATTAAAAAAGTCAGTTCTTTATATTCTTTTTGTTTAATTTTATTTCAATGGAAATTTTTTATTACTCTTGTAAAAGATCGCATTGGTATTTCCTTATGATTGTCAGAAAAAATATATATAGTTTATTCTTTGTTTTAGATGTATTTATCTTTGTTAAAGATAGTCGTACATTAAATTTTTAATGAATTTTAAAATGTGTGAATTTAACATTTTTATTCTAAAGAAGCAGAGGGATAAATTTTGGCCTTTTCTTAAGTGATAAATAATTAAAAATATATGAAAATATTAAATCGCCTGCACAGTAAACCACTTTTTCTATTTAATGCAATTTTTGGTCAATTGTTGTTTGACAGATTTTAATAAAATTATATTATTTTAAGAGGAATTTTAACCTATAAATTTAACGACCCTATTTGAAATTATCTATTACAATTACACTATAATAATAATTTATTTTCTAATAAATATTATACACTATTTTAGGCAACTTTTATTCTAAGAAAAATGTTTATTAAATAGGCAACAACACAACTTATGGAAAATGTTTATTGAGGTGGCAAAATGGAATATTGGACCTATATCATAAAACTTCCTAATTGGCCATCCTTAACTTTTATTGCTCCAATATGTTCAGGTACACTACTTACAGACCTTTCATACCTGTTAAATTTTTGAAGGTTTTGGTTCCTAGACCACCAGTTATTCAGAATTCCAAATAACATTTATAATAATCATACTATATCGTTGATTGTAATCATACAATAAATGATAATAATACTTCTCCTATCTTGATTACTGGCCGTATGGTACATCATTAAGGAGATATCGCGGGTGGAAAAGAATAATCTATAAACAAAAACTAGTTCAAACATGCTCTACCAAAAAAATCAGTAAATAATTACAAAGCAATAGGAGGTTATTTTGTTAATCGTTAGCTATAAAATGAAAACGAAATATTCACTTGATTTAATTGAATTATTCTTAAGAGAATGTCTCTTCATAAAGAATAATTAGACTATAGTGTGTATTACACCAATATACCTTATACCTCCATGTTTAGCTTATTATTAAATTCCCTTGACTACCAACATTATGTCAATACAAATATATAATTTCAAATCAACATTCCATGAAATTTCTTGACTGTTTCTCAGCATATTATAATCCCTATATTTTATTATTTTTTAAACTTAATTATAGTTTAACAAGTATTAATATTTTTTTTTTATTTGTTTTTTGATATTTTTTCAGTGTTTAGGGAGTGACCTTATTTAAACCATTAAATTACCTTATTTATTGTAACCTTAAAATTAAAAATTACTTATACATTTCGTTTAAGGTATTTAGTTCAAAAATAGGAACTACTACGAACAGTAGGTTTCCTATGAAAGATGAAAGAAACTTGTAGGAATACCTTAATTTTTTTTTGTTTGTAAGCAAATCAATTGGAATATATCTACATTCATAATTTTATTTGTTCCGATTTAAGTTTAATGAGAATAAAAATTTCTTTTCTGATGAATTTTCAATTTTTTTTTTATTCTACTTTTATTTTAAGGAAATCTGTTTATTAAATAATTATTGATTTAAATTATTATATATTCATGGTAAAAAATATACATATTTATTTATTTCACAGATGTTTTTCCTTTTATTGATTCCGCATATGTTTATAGTTATTCTTTTCTTACATTCGAGCTTCGTTCCTAAGTCCTCTCCTCCCTCATTGATTAAATGACGAGTTGACTGGGACAAATTTCGTAATGAGTTGGAAAACAAACTGGACTTAAAAACTACTTAAAACTAAACATGACATTGACGAAGCAATAAAAACATTTACAGAATCTATAAGAATTTGCATATACGACAACACAACGACCAGTAAAATTAATAATACATGTACTAACTTGCCACAGTAATTCGCATCTTACTAAAAGAAAAACGCAGGGCAATAGCGAAGTGGCACAGGACTAGATACCCAACATATAAAACCTATTATACTACATTGACAAATGAACTCAAAACCTCACGACTACTGACAAATCTTTATGGACGGCCACTAAGAAGCTTCTCAACTTCAAAAATTTTAATCACCCTCTTTTTACTGAATCACAAACATGAGTCGAGCTTTGGGGCTCCACTAAACCATCAAATTACTTCCGAATGCAATCCTTACAGACAAAAACCTAAAACGTTAAAACCTTAATGCTCCTTACTTTGTCACAAATCAAGTCATTCATTAGGACCTCAATGTCCCATATGTTGCCGATTTGGCCAGAACCAGATACCATTCCTTCCATGGTAAATTTCCCAACCAATCAAATCAACTTTTTTCTAACTTGGCTTCTCCTTCATTACCTAATAATCCCCCTAAGCGTCTGAAAAGAAGATGGATCTTCTCCTCTACAAATGTTATTGGAGTTCTATCAATGGGTAGATTCTCCAGGTGTTTGTATCATTATCACCTACAGAAAATTTACTTGTATATATTTTTATACAGTTGTAAATAACAATATATAATTTATAAAACAAAAAAAAGCTTCAACAAATTTGTTATAGAAGTTCATAGTCACTGTGGATTCCGATTTCAACTGGTACATTATTATTCATTCTAATTTTTTAGCGGATAGTGGCAATTTCACATTTCAACTTTCAGTCTTATATTTTAAATATATTTAGCGAGTTTACTTTTAATCAAACAAGGATGGAGAAGCTTTCAAGTGTCCCACTTTCGAATTCTCCTTTTTCGAATTATTGATATTTGTTAGCTATTTAAAAAAATATTTATGTTTTACAATGAAACATTTGAACGATTTTTGAATTACAAAACGAATTATATAATACGGAAAACGGAGTTCATTTTCAGTTCCAGTATAACAGCTAAAATAATCTATATATAGCTAAAAAAAATGTATAACAGCTAAAATAATCAAATCAAGTTTTAGTTGCAGACCTCTGTTATTCAATCTATCGTTTAGCAAAGTTCAAATGTAGTTCGGTAGAAATCACACTTTCTAAACTTCAATAAAAATACCCGAAAATAAAAAACTGATGCAATTCAAGGCTGTTTATGATTAAAGATTAAAATAAAAGAAATAATTTTTAAATAGTTTTCTTTGAAACTTTTGTGAATAATCTCAATATTTTTCTTTACGATAAACAGAAAATTTTATCTGAAAAAACCAAAATAGAGGAAAGAAATATTGGAATAGAAATTTCTATTTCATTTAAATCTAAACCAGAATAAATTCAAATTATTTATATATATAAATATTTTATTTATTGTCCTTCTTGTTTCATGCTTGTGTTGCTAGAGGTTGGAAACGACCGTCTACCTAAGATTTGACTTACAGATGCTAACAAAACTGTAAGTTTAATCTTAAATTAGCGGTAATTTCCGAACTGACTGCATGTTCTTCTTGTTTCAGAATTTTGCAGTTTACTAGATTTTATATTTTTCCTAAAGCCTTTTGTCTAATGCTAAATATTTATAGAATAAATATTGACAGTGCTAAGAATGACTTCATAAAGTTAGTCTTCCTATTAACAGAAAGGGACGTATATTAGGTAAAGTGAGTTTAAAAACTGTCACAACTCAAAATTCATTTTTATGTTTTTACAATAATCTCTACCACTTAAAAATATAGAAAAAATGTCGTAATTTCACAGTGAAAACATAAAAATGAAGTTTGAGTTGTGACATTTTTCTTCCAAAACGACGATATATCAAACTAGCAAATACCCGCAACTTTCGTCTTTAATTCAACGTAATATATTCATGCGATTATCCGATGTTCATTGTAATATCATTCTTTAAATTATTCTCGATCACATAACGCAGAGGCCCCTCACTTCCAAATATTGAAGTTGAGTTCTAACCGAATGGACACATCAAAACCTCAGATAAGTATTTCACTGAATACCTCCAAGTACCAACGGAAGAAGAAGATT
>NW_027106731.1:54267-55621 GCF_000696795.3 Halyomorpha halys
GGAATTCTCAGTCAAATTTATGTAAATGGACTCTGAGATGAGACGTTTGGTGTGGTAGATTGTATTTAATCCAAGATTGTATTTAATTTGATTTATGTTTCATTTGCGTAATGCAATTTATTAATTCTATTTTTCATTTTTTAATATGTAATATTGGAATCGGAAAATACAAGTCTTCGATAGGAAATTAAATTATGACTCAATAATATTATAAGAAACTATAATAAATATTTCTCTATTCTATTATAAATTAAATATTTGATGTATCTTTAAAGTTGTTATAACTTTTTGACTATTGCCAAAACATGAAATGGAAACAGGAAAACATAGTAATAATAGTTTTATACTTAACTTATAAATAGAGTTTTATCAAAGAAAGGCCTCCTTACACTAAAAAATTAAGAAGTTACCGTTAGGAATTAAAAAGGATCAATTTTAACTCTAGAAGAGAGGTAAGTGAAACGTATAAGAAGCGTGCACCACAAGAAGCCATATAATATCAATTGTCTATCAACTATGATTTAGTAATATTACATGTAGTCTTAATGTGTTTGAATTACACAAAAAAAACTTTTTTTCTAAGTTCATAACATAGAAAAAAAAAACGAAAAAAATGAAAGATAAGAGGTTTTTGCTGTGAAAGTATATTTCAAAGCCAGTTAAAAAAGCATTTAATAAAAAAATGAAAAAAGAAGGTAATATGGAATATAATTTACCGTCAAACAGCTCTGCTTCGAATTATATGCGCTTAACGGACTTATAAAAGTGCCATAAAGTCTAAATATACTCTTAGCTCGTTCATAAAATGATTGTTTCACTATCCAGTTTTCTATTTAGCAATGTTACATGAGGCCATAAATTGTTCGAATTGCACAAAATAAATCTTTTTTTATTTAATTTCACTATACTGTAAAATAACGATAACTTTGAGTATGGCCTGAATAGTGTTTCATGCATTGTAGCATATTATTCTATACACTTCATATAGGTCCTAAACAGCTGATCCCTTTTTATTTTAGTTCCCAGAATTTTATATTTTATTTTTGAACTGGGACTGTACCTATAATCAAAACATCCTGACGTTGAGTATGTACAAACGTCAACAAGTATACCTTCGGCAATTCCCTGTTTCAAAACAGTGTACCTGAATTCAGGAGAGCAAGAAAGATAAAGAAAGGCAGACATATGTGTGTCTTATGGATCAAGAGACATATTTTTTCAAAAATCAAACATTTTATACGAACAACTAAAAATTAACATTTTGTGAACTTATTTTGTCGAATATCATAAAAACTACAACTATTAAGAAGCTAAACGTTATCAACTATTTTATAGTAAATTAATCTAGCTTTAA
>NW_027106731.1:55671-57476 GCF_000696795.3 Halyomorpha halys
CGTGACATTGACATTCTGCACATAGCTAATTAGTTTCTTACATTAGTTAATTAACAAAACAGGTTTATAATAAATATGAAGCATAATATTGATATTACATAGAGAATAGTACTTTCCTAATACTCCCCTAATATCCTGGAACAAATTGTAATTAAATCGTCTGTAACTGAAGACCGTTGGTCTTCCGAAGAGGTTGAATGCAACAACGTCTTCAGAAGAAAAACTGTCCACAAATTACCAATTCCAAAATTTTGGTCAATTACCAAATTACCGGTACCGAAATTACCGCTGGGTTCTACTGAAGAAATTAATACTTTACCATCAATACCCTACACTGCTGGATCTTCATGCTCAAGTAAAAACATGGCTGAATCAACTTGCAATTTCATAGTCTGAACCTGACATCAGCTGATCTTTACAAAACATGGCTGCATCAGCCACAGATTGTACCCGGGAGTCAATTGAAAATGTTGATACTTCACTATCAATACGCAACCCTGCTGGATCATCAGCCAACATCAGGTATTGATGCTGAAGTAAAAACATGAATGAATTAACTTGAAATTTCATAGTCTGTACCTGACATCAGCTGATCTTAACAAGACATGATTGCATCAGCCATAGATTTTAGCCGGGATTCCAATTATAATTAAATTATCTGTACCTGACGGGCCTTGACCTTCCAAAGATAATGTAGCATTTTCTATAGATTTCACCTGAGGATCGGTTGATGATATTGATATTTCAATATCTATACCTGACACTGGTGGAATATCAACCATAGTATTTTACGTTTAGAATAGTTTCAACCATCCTGAAAAATAATTATAGTCATAGGGATCCCTAAACCCAATATTTATTTTGAAGAAATTGGTAACTGCAGACTTATTTTCATATTAAAAATACCTTTCCCAATAAAAATACCAATACTGTACAACTTCTTCAACTTGGTGTAATTATGATTGATTATTTACTTTCGTTAAGAATTATCTGACCTCCACAGATTATTTTTCGGATACTCTCGACTTGTTCTTTTATTTTTTTGGAATTCATCAATACTTTACTTTCGTCCAAAAAATGAGAAGAATATATTTTCCTATATACACCTAAGTACTGGAATATATAAGATTTTTTTCGAAATATATCTGTGGTGTTATCAAATGCAAAGATCACCACACACACAATCCATCAAAATGTCTTTAAAAACAACTTAGCAATTTGGCGGATTATGTCCAAATAAGGATTTTACATTCCTTAATGTCTAAAACGTAAAATCGGAGTGGATATTTTTAATTCCGAGTTTATAAATGTATGCAGCTGAAAATAAATAAATACTAAAAATTAATTAATTATACAAGCTAAGACATACCTCTGTGTTAGTTATATTCAATTACTGCTCCAGCTCCTTAGCTACTCTCAAGTATCTTCTTTTAGACTTTACTCCAAGCTGCAGTCTTCTTAAACCACTTCACTAACTAAACTCACACTAACCTTACAGAATTCACAGACACTAACTACACTAATTATACTGACTTTAGCACTCACTACAGTGACCCTATAGGTGCTGAATTCACTACCACTAACTACACTGATTACACACCCTTTTGCAAATCACTACCACTTATATTCCTTTATGAATTTCTTTCACATCGCCGCTTCAGAGTACAAATAGGATGGGAATTTTCCGATGAACACGAACAGATTAGCGGAGTCCCGCAAGGATGTGTTCTCAGACCAACTCTATTCTGCCTAGCAATTAACGACTTGGGACTTAACATGCCAATGGGTGTTAAACCGCTGCTATT
>NW_027106732.1:0-470 GCF_000696795.3 Halyomorpha halys
ATCCAAATTAAAATCAGAAACAGCTAATCTTATTTTTGATACAATTCCCAGATCACAGTTGTAAAGTCTGGGGAGCGGCATCCTTAACGAAAAAGAAAAAATTACAATCCTTTCGAAGTAAAGTCCTAAGAATTGCAGTTAACGCCCCTTGGTTTGTAAGAAATAGCCAATTACATCGGGAATCACAAATGGAGTCAATGAAATCCTCTACATCAAAAAAAGGTTCATGAGGTTCCACTCCCAGTTACCAAACGTTAAAGGCGCAGTGACCGACAACTTGGAAAACCCAACCACAACGGGAAGAACGAAGGCTAGGCTGCTGAACGACATCCTGTAATGGATTCTATTTTTGTCATTACTTCTATTTGTATCACTTTTTTTTTTTAAATTAACTTTCGTTTTTGTTATTTTTTCCCATTAGAGGTCAACTGTTTGTTTTGTTAAACCTATGAATGTCGTTATTTTTGTTA
>NW_027106732.1:1267-1812 GCF_000696795.3 Halyomorpha halys
TACATCGTTCGCCAATTCACTTTATGTAAATATACATTTTAGGATAACATTTGTAATATTTTTCGGACTCATTAACGAATAACATTTTAAAGTTTTCATACGTATCCTAAGAGAAAGAAAAGCTTTATTCATCCATACTGTCTAAATACATCGGGTTGCTACATTACACAGCATACTTATCAATCCGTGATCGGGCATATATAAATTACATATATTTACATGATATAATAAAAAGAAAGAAAGCAGTTTTTTCCTCCTACAGTTTCCTTTTACAATCAATTCCAGTCTACGCACTTGTCCTTTCCATTTCACCATTTCACAATTTTTATTTCATTTGATCGACAAATTCACTCTCCCCCATTCCCCCTCTCGGATCCTCTCCAGTGACCCGTTAAACAAATTCCCTATTAGACAGCAATATGAGAGTCACACAGTAAAATAAACAAATAAATACATTTTACCAAAACAAAAGTAATACATAGATTTGAAAGAAAATATAATAAAAAGTTGGTTAAAAGAAATACTTGAATGGATAAATAAGTTTT
>NW_027106732.1:4827-5574 GCF_000696795.3 Halyomorpha halys
ACAATACAAATCTAGAAATAGTGTTGTGAGAAACAAAATCTTTTAGTAGAAGTGCTTTGGAAAAATCAGCAACTATACATTTACAAAAACCTAGTAAAAAAATCTCTATAATTTATTTACATTTTTGTAAAGTATCCTTAGAAAAGTATATATACTTTGAAGGGTGTCTTTAGAGGCTTAATCGATGTACACAACTTTCTTAACAAGTGTTATAAATTTAAGGAGATATGAAGAAGAAAACTTTTCCCTCTAGGATGTAAAGTAAATTAAAGTACATTATACCTACCTACATATTTAAAAAATTGAAAGATATTAGAATGTTGTGATGTTACTTTTACATTGTTTTTATTTATTACTAAGTCGTCCTGATGGGCCTACATGGTTATTGTTGTACAAAAACATCTCTAACAATTAAACAATCATGAATAAATTAGATAAATCATTAAAAAAAAAAGTTTATGTAATTGAAGAATGAAGAAAGGAATAAACAATTAGCGAATTAAAATAAATGTCATTTATAAAATTAATTAAATAAATAATCAACAAATAATGATAATACAATAATAAAATTAAGGAATATAGAATTTACAGTAGGATGTCCTGCAGCAGTCTGGACTTTAGTGTCGGATTAGATTTTTAACGTTTCAACTTAGTTCAAACAATTATTGCTAATAGCTGGAAATTTAATTTTATACTGTTTTAAACTGATTTTTGATAAAATCATCAGCCAATTTCATTAGCAGTTAA
>NW_027106732.1:5624-5879 GCF_000696795.3 Halyomorpha halys
GATTCTCTATCACTTATTTTATTTAATCTAGCACTGGATGATGTAAATTTTTTTAAGAAATACTATTATTATGAAAATAATTTTATCTCGTTTCATTTTGTTATTCTGTGCTAATTTACAATTACCATTATATTTACATCGTTCGCCAATTCACTTTATATAAATATACATTTTAGGATAACATTTGTAATATTTTTCGGATACATTTATGAATAACCAGTTTAAAGTTTTCATACGTCTCCCAAGAGAGAGAAA
>NW_027106732.1:7819-9191 GCF_000696795.3 Halyomorpha halys
TACCTCCTTACACAACCATAGGTCTTGTACCAATATTGTAGCGATAAATTTAATTATTAAATTTTAATAATAGAATTCAGTCAAATATCTTCATATTTTTCTGAATTATAAAAGATAAAGCATTAAAATTAAAAAAAGCAAAAAAATTAACTGTATAGTTTACATAAACATAACCAAGAAAAAAGGTGGTTTCATTGCGTGGTGCTAAAAAACAAAACATTACCCTAAACAATTGACTTTCTGAAAATGCTACAAAAGTCACTTAAGGTGGTGAAAAGCAAATAATAGATAAATGATCTTTTATTAGTAAATAAATAAAAGATCTAATATCCATATCTCAAATTCATTTAAAGATAATCTTAAAAGGTTCTTTTTATAGACATAAATATGAAATTATGATAACTAACTAAAATAACTGATTTAAAAAAAAGATAACATAGGTATTTACATATTAACAACGGATTTTAATTATAATATTTTATATAGAAATCAAAAAAGAAATTTCGATAAATTAGGATGCATATTTGGAATGAATATTGAAGTATTTTCAATAGGTAAACGAAGATATTCTTTTCTGACCACTAAATGTATATAAATACTTAGTACCATCAACTAAATAGTTACATATTTTATATAAAATGTAAATACCATTGATTTTGTACCCACTTATATAAGCCTGAATATGGGTAGCATGTGTTGAATGCAAATTTATTAATAAACAGCACCTATTTGCGAAGTCGCATAAGCAAATCCATAAAAAGAAAATATATATGTATAAAAAACAAAACAATTTTTACATTTTTTTTTTAATCTAGGCAATTAAGAAAGAAACCAAATAAACACCCTCAAAATTTGAGAGTTTACTTTTCAAGACATATAATCATAAAATCGATTTTTTATTATTAAATTTATACCCGTCATAAATCATCCGACCAACATTACCATTCGTCTATTGTCAATTTTTGTTAAAAGAGAAAAAAAAAATTTTTTTACTGTTTTATCTTTGCTTATATAACAACTTTTTAGTTTAAATAATGAACCATTGGGTATTATTTTGTTGTATTTTTAATGCGCAGAAAATGACCTATGATTCTTATCACTACTATTTCAGACGTTTCAAAGAAATATATCGATTGTAAAATATTAAACTTCAATAATTACAACAATATGTATACACATTAATACATAGATACATAACTGTATAGCCATAAAAAAATGTCTACACTATATCTAACTATTAGTTATCCAAGGCACCGCTTCTAAGTTTTTCTAAGATAAAAGTCTTTAATGCTCAAACGATGGGTATACTTCTCTTATCTTAGTCCAAAGTTTCTTTTATCACTAACTGCGATGGAACAAGTATATTTACTTC
>NW_027106733.1:0-1466 GCF_000696795.3 Halyomorpha halys
AGGCTAAATATTGAAAGTGATTTTCCATATAAAGAAAATTAGGGAATCCACAAAAACATTACCGGATGTCAAAGTTAAAAAAGTTGTTGGAGTAAATAATAGAAGCGGTGTTATGAAAAGGCAAAAAAAAAAAAAAAAATCGATATACTGGAAATTATTTTCTTACTGTTTCTTATTAATACATTTTTCCTTTTTATATTTTTAATTATCTCATAACCAATTTTTGTTTTATTTTGTGATGTCTGGAACCTTATGAATACGGAATAGTTGAGTTTTACGTTTTATTAATTATGTTTAGCCGTCCATTATAATTTATAATGTATAATTATACATACATAAGAGTGTTACAGTTAAAAGACGTCGTTTCGACACCACATGGGATTATTTTTTTATGGGATGCAGAAATTAAACATTCAGGAAAAAATGCTGTAGAGTTAAACACATTTACTTAGAAGTTTTATTCAGTTGGTGACATTGAGCGAAGTAATTTTCTTCAGTCATCAAAAGATGATTTCATCCGTTTTTCATGTGTTTCCCATCAGTTATTTTTTCCCCACAATTTTATTGCTATTATTTTCAACTTTTCTCATTCTCAAACATTAGTTGACAATTATGGTCATATGAAAACTAAAGTATAAACATTTATGAAATAATAGTATAAAAAATTCTTATAAGGTTTTATTAGAAGTATTTAGAGATAAAAAAAAAATCATGCTATTAACTTCTTTAGCGATAAGAACTGGAAATGAACAGTGAAAGGATTTTCGTTTTATTTTTACCCAACCGGTAATGGTCTAGAAAATAAAAGTTAAAATTCTTAATGTATGGCTGTTATTTTCGATTTGTTCAAAGAATTTATCCAAAGATCGATTAATATATAAATCAACTTATCAACGATTTAGTTGTATCTCAGCGACTCAACTATCTCTACGACAAGTATTAGATTTCTTTCTCAACTTTTGGTGTTCTTGTGTGTGATCTGGTGTTTAATGAGTGAATGGATGAACGAATAGTGAGGAGATATAGGATATAGGTAGGTTTCTTGATTTTAAGAACTTGGAATAGGAAAACAGCAAGGAGGTATTGCCTTCGGGAGGTTGGATAGAGCCACTTCAACTCGGTATACCAGCGGGACACTTGAGAGCGCCTTGGGAACCCAAAGATAAATCTTACAAAGCAGTTCATGAGTCCCTTCATTCTCAATTCTAGACCTACAGATAGCCCTCCATAGACCAAGGATCCAAGTCGAAGTGGGGGAAGACGAGAGAGGAATGAAATTACGGAATCTATCTATGCAATATGAGAAACGACTTTACTAAATCTTTGTAATGTAACCCCCTATCATATTACAACACTGTAAACCACATCCGCATACAAGTCTCTTTCTATTCTCACTATCTAATCAAAAGCAATCGATTCAAATATCAACTGTCAATACTAAAATCGTTAAAATAAAAACTAATTAT
>NW_027106734.1:0-399 GCF_000696795.3 Halyomorpha halys
TGTTAGGCCTTCATTATTATATTATTAATGTTTCATATGAATTAGTAAACCTTGAGGACGAATGATGAATATGAACTAATGGAAAATCATACTTACCTTATTCTGTTACTGTAGCCGTGAGTCAACTCTGTGGGTCCCTGACCTTCCGGGGTCCACTCAGCCTTTTTGAAAAAAAATCTAGTGTTCGAGTTCTGGACAAATCACCTCCTTGCATAGCCGCTGGTCTTCTAATTTAAATTAATGCTTGAAGTACCAACAATGGGTGGTTCCTTCCCAAAATTTTCAAGTGTAAATGAAACATACGACATATTTACTTATTCTATTTATTTCTTGTACAGTTGTAAATCACATTAAATAAATAAAAAAAAAATTTTGTAGTACTATATTAGCATATTATTC
>NW_027106734.1:3692-4157 GCF_000696795.3 Halyomorpha halys
TTATAATAATTTATTATATTCCTTATTGTTATAACAGTTAATTCTAGCATATTCCTTCGAAGCTAAATAACGGTGCTGAGTTCCCGCCAAAAAGTCTAACCTATAAGTGCTTCATCTAGCGGACCTATTTTTTATCTCTCTCATCTAATTTGAAGAAAAAAAAAATGTTCATACTAGGCAATAACCTAAATCCACTTTTACTTCGATTTGGATCTATAGAACTTTGCTTTGAAGAGCTACCTTTATTTTCTTCTTAACCCGGAGGCTTACTTAGGAAAATTCATAACTAGGACCCTGCAAGGAAGTGCGTGACTTAGTAGTCCTGCAATATGCCCAAAAGGTAGAGAAGTACTTTATTCATGTAACCTCGATTGCCGCCTTACCTGGAACCACCATATTTACATCAAACTGACACAAACCTACGTAAGATTAACCTATCCTAAATAGGAAATCCAAATTAAAACC
>NW_027106734.1:7952-8335 GCF_000696795.3 Halyomorpha halys
TAAGAGTAGAGTGAAAATTGCAAGTCATATTTTGGAAATCTTTATTGCGAAATATTTAAACAGAAACTATAGTTCATATCGTTATCATTAAAATTAAAATCTGTACTGCTACAACCAATGAAGGGTAAAGGGTGCAGTGTTTTGTAAGGACTATAATTACTAGACCGACGGTTGTGCAAGGAGGTGATTTGGTCACGCTAGACCGCCAAATTTTTATCCAATTAAGGGTACCAAATTTATGAGGCTGGGTGGACCCCAGGAGGGCTTCAGAACCCACAGGGTTGACTCACAGCTACAGTGTAACAAAATACAATTTACTGCTCAGCCGGATTCGGATAAAACTTTTAAGCATGGAAGAGAAAGATTAGCCTTGAATTATACAA
>NW_027106734.1:8385-8696 GCF_000696795.3 Halyomorpha halys
ACAGCTACAGTGTAACAAAATACAATTTACTGCTCAGCCGGATTCGGATAAAACTTTTAAGCATGGAAGAGAAAGATTAGCCTTGAATTATACAATCATTATGGAGAACCTGCGAACAATAAAATTTGAGGAGTTTAAGATACGTAGAACGGTGGATGAAGAAATGCTGAAAATACTGCTAACATTTTTAGCCAAATTTATGGAACCTACAGGAGTATATTAAATAAATTAAAAAAAAAATATTGATGTAACTCACTGTTGGTTTAACTGTTCCTCTCGGATTATTTTCTCCCTACTATTGAAAGAATAGA
>NW_027106735.1:0-1936 GCF_000696795.3 Halyomorpha halys
AAAATGTTGGATTTTTGAAAAAATATATCTCTAAATCCATAAGACGCACATATGTCTGCCAACACTCAAAATAAAGGAAATTTAACTTAATATAAAGTAGTTTATGTCACTTATCTTCGTAGGGGTAGTAGTTTTTATGATATCCACATATGAATATAAATTTGGCAAAAGAAAATTTGTCCGAACAACTATAAATCAATTAATTTTAGCAAATTTCATGTAAACTATTACGCCTATGAAGATAAACATCATAAAAGAAATTATAGCTCATTAAACTAGTTTTAATTTGAGTGCTAATAGACATCTGTACGTCAAATGGTTTCGAGATATAAATTTTTCAAAATAAATTCACTAACTACTGATCTTTTAGTACGTCCCATACAACATTTTTATGAAATGTTGCTTTTTAAAAAGCTATATCTCGAAAACGATTAAACGTAAATAATTCTATTAGGACTAATATTTTAGTAAATATACTCTTCTTTAAATGAAGTTCTCTTAGGTTTTATTGTGTTGTTCCTTCTTTTTAAGATATAGAGCTCCGAAAGAAAAATCAGTTTTTGTGAGATAATTCCGTTTTCTTCTCTTGCGGTATTGTACTATCACCAGGGCTGTTATGATTGCTGGAGTTTACACTAATAAAAAAATCACAAAAAAAAGATAACAAAAAAACTTACAAAAGTTTTTTTTTCCATTAGCGTACACCTCCAACAATCACAACAGTCCTGATGAAGACCCTTCAATACGGGTTGAAACGCTGGCCATTAATGAATAGTATTTTTTAGTTAGTATGAATAGTTTTTTCTCTCTTTATTGTGTAATAAAATGGTGGTATATATCAGAGATCACCTTTAAATTCTGATTAATTCCCTCATTAAATGCAAACAAAATAATAATTAGGATAAAATTAACCCAAATTAAAGTTAATGTGTTGAAGTAACTTTAAAAATGTATATAATGTAATTTTCTATCATTTCACCATGTTAAATGTTATAAGTGTAGGATTGTGAGCAGCCTAATTTTTTTTTTTTTTTTTAATAATTTATTTATTGATATTTACAACTGTATACACATATATACAACAAGTAAATTTGCTGTAGGTGACATAGTGACATGATAAAAACATGTGGAGAATCTACCCACTGATATAACTCCAATAACATTTCTAGAGGAGAAGATCTCGAGGCCATCTTCTTTTCAGACGCCTAGGAGGATTATTAGGTAATGAAGGAGAAGCCAGGTTAGAAACAAGTGAATTTGGGTGGTTGAGAAGTTTATTATGGAAGGAACGGTATCTGGTTCTGGCCAAATTGGCAACATATGGAATATTGAGGTCCTGATAGATGACTTGATTTGTGAAAAAGTATGGAGCATTAAGGATTCAGCCTAATTTAAAGTCATCTTAAATGCCTAAGAACTCTTGGTGAATTTTCTGAGCAACTTGTTTTATAACTTTTCCTTCCAAAACTTCATGTTATTGTTTACTTTTAAGTTTTGATTAAAGAAATTTATTACAGCATGTCTAAATTGAGTGAAAAGTTGTGTAAAAGGTTGGCTACTGAGTGTCTTGTTGATCTAACTTGTGAGGAAAAGAATCGAGATGAGCTAATTGAGAACTGTCATTACACTATTATTATTGTCATCCATTGCTTTATTAATTTTGAAAACATTCAAATCAATATTAACTCAATCAAAACACAAACTACGAGCAAGTAACCTATCAAGGCAACAAACAAAGTGGTGATGAGCTCAGCTGGTCTGCTACGTGAAGTCATTCTCCATTTAACAGACTCTCGACCATGTTATATGTTATATAATGTTATTATAATAACATGGTAGAAGAAGGAATTATTTCTCCATTTAACACGCTTTAACATGTTAAACTAAAGATCATGAATACCCCAAATGAAATTTCCAACAGCTTCGTCACTTCTTT